>NW_026728310.1:0-17500 GCF_030684315.1 Stegostoma tigrinum
GTGAATGCAGGTGGGAGTTAGGGAGGAGATAGGTCAGTCCAGGGAGGATGGACAGGCCAAGGGGGCAGGATGAGGTTAGTAGGTAGGAGATGGGGCTGGGTTTTGAGGTGGGAGGAATGACAGGTTAGGGACCCTGTACCCCACTGGTGTCAATGTGACTTGACAAACTTCAAAATCTCCCCTCCCCTGACCGCATTCCAAAACCAGCCCAGCTGGTCCCTGCCTCCCTAACCTGTCCTTCCTCCCACCTATCCCGTCCTCCCACTTAATTTCTCCTCTATCCGCCTTCTATCGGCCTCTCCTCTCTCCCTATTTATTTCACAACCCCCTTCCCCTCCCCCATTTCTGAAGAAGGCTCTCGGCCCGAAACGTCAGCTTTCCTGCTCCTCTGGTGCTGCTTTTCCTGCTGCGTTCATCCAGCTCTTCACCTTGTGACCACAGTCACAATGATCTTTAATTGTAAACTAATCTGTCATATAATTTGATCTGTTAAGGTTACAATGGTTCCCGTGCCTCCTATGGAATACACAAATGCTCTCCCTCAGCTCTGTCTCTGGGAATGCAAAGCTGCTTTCTTCTACGCTACCCTCATCGATAACACCAGCTTTAAACCTAAGCCTAGCCTCAGCCCTAATGTTCACACTTGCATAAACATGAAGCCTAGCCTCAGCCCTAAATCTTATTTACTGGGGGCTGTGCGTTTATGGTTATGTACTTTATGTACTTGAGCTCTGTGCTTTAGGTTTTATCTAATGTGGGTTCCGTGTTTAATAAGAACCAAAAGAACTGTGGATGCTGTAAATCAGGAACAAAAACAAAGTTGCTGGAAAAGCTCAGCAGGTCTGGCAGCATCTGTGGAGGAGAAAAACGAGTTAACTTTTCAGGTCCAGCAACCCTTCCTCAGAATGGAAGGGTACCCAGGCTCGAAAAGTTAACTCATTTTACTCCTCCACAGATGCTGCCAGACCTGCTGAGCTTTTCCAGCAACTTTGTTTCTGTGTTTAATAGTTTATTTACAGAAGGTTCTGTGTTCTAGGTTTTATTTACAGGAGGTTCTGTGTTTTCGGGCTTTTTACAAGGCACTCTGTGTTTTAGGAAAATTTACGAGCGGCTCTTTGTTCTGAGTTTCTTTTTTACAGTGATCTCCGTGTCTTCGGGAATATTTACAGTGAGCTCTGATTTAGAGCTTGTTTACAGAGGGCACTGTGTTTTAGGGTTTATTTACAGCTAGCTTTGTGTTAGGGTTTATTTACAGGGAGCTCTCTGATTGAGGGTTTGTCGGTAGTGAGATCTGTGTTTAGGGTTTATTTACAGTGAGATCTGTGTTTTGAGAGTTTATTCACAGGGTTTTCTGTATTTCATGGTTTATTTACAGGGTTTTCTGTGTCTTTGGGTTTGTTTACAGTGATCTGTGTTTTAGGGTTTATCTACAGTGAACTCAGCGTTACAGGGCTTATCTTCAGGGCCCTCTCTATTTTGGGCTGATTTACACGGTACTCTGTGTTTTCGGGCATATTTACCGGAAACTCTGTGTTTTAGGGTGTACAGAGATATTCGAGGGTCAATATGGAGGGAGTGCCAGGCATCAGCCCTCACCCTAACCTCAGCCCAAACCCTAACCTTCACCATCGGCCTAACCCTAACCAGAACAGGAAAGAGCCTAAGGGGCCAAATTGTGGGTACGCACCCTTCAATGGAAGGAGAGGGGCACCTTCTTACCCCTCTCCCCCAACTCGACCTACACCCCCACCCCCACACCCTATCCCATCCCCCATCCCAAAACCCTATTCACACTCCCCCTCTACTTTTTATTCTAAAGAGGAATCCAAAATTAGCGGTGTGCACCCATAATCCCTATTTCTGGGGGCGCGGGGGTGCTGGATAACCCCCAGATTAGGGATGCGCCAAAATAAATGCAGCCTCTGGCACCCTCTCGCCGTGCCCCCCTACCCCGCAACCTGACCTTTATGATAAGAGGGTGGGTGCCTTCCGCCTTTAAAGGGTTGGTTTGGAGGGAGGGCGGGGATGGGGAACCGATGCTGCCTTTCGGGGACCGAGCCGGCAGATCGCAGCAAAGATGAGCACCACCACGGGCGGGCCGCCAGGGGGCTGCAGTCAGAAGAAACATCGCATGGGCCCAAGCTGTGCCTGCCTTTTTGTAGGTTGCATGGAACAGTCCCTCTTCCGAAGTAACACTGGCCCGAAACCCACCTCTTCCTCCATAACATTAACGACTGTATCGGCGCCGCCTCGTGCTCCCACCAGGAGCTTGAACATTTCATCCACTTCACCAACACCTTCCACTCCAACCAGAAGGTAGAAGTATTTCTAATACCTGTTCACCTGGACTATTTCTAATACCTGTCTCACCTTCCTGGACCTCTCTGTTCCCATCTCCGGCAACCACCTCGAAACTGATATCTATTTCACCGACTCCCACAGCTACCTAGAATACATCTCCTCCCACCCACCTTCCTGCAAAAATAACACCCCCTGTTCTCAATTCCTTCACCTCCGCCACACCTGCTCCCAGGATGAGGGCATTCCACTCCAATACATCTCAGGTTTCCTAATATTTCAAGGACCGCAAATCCTCCCCCCGACCCCCACAGTGGTCGAGAACGCCCTTGACCGCGTCTCCCACATTTCCCGTAATTCGTGCCCCCTCTCCGCAATAACAACCAAAACACAATCCCCCTCATCCTCACGTACCACGCCACCAACCTCTGGATCTAACGTATCATCCTCCAACCATCATCTGCAATCCGACTCCACCAAAGACATTTCTCCCTCCCCACCCTTATCTGCTTTCTGGAGGGACCACTGTCTCTGTGACTGCCTTGTCTGCTCCGCACTCCCCTCCAGCCCCAATACACCTGGCACGTTTTTCCCTGCAACTGCAAGAAGTGCTACACCTGCCCCTACACCACTCCCCTCACTCCCCATCCCAGGCCCGAAGAACACTTTCCACCTCAAGCAGATGTTCACTTGCACATCTGCCAATGTGGTCTCCTGCATCCACTGCTCGCGTTGTGGCATCCTCTACATTGGGGAAACCAAGTGGAGGCTTGGGGACCGCTTTGCAGAATACCTACACTTGGTTCGCACTCAACAATTGCGCCTCCCAGTTGCGAACTGTTTCAACTCCCCCTCCCATTCCTCAGACGACATGTCCATCTTGAGCCTCCTGCAGTGCCACAACGATGTCACCCGAAGGTTGCAGGAACAGCATCTCATATTCCGCTTGGGAACCCTGCGGCCCAATGGTGTCAATGTGGGCTTCATAAGCTTCAAAATCTCTCCTCCCGCTACCGCATCCCAAAACCAGCCCAGCTCGCCCTTGCCTCCCTACCCTTGTCCTTCCTCCTACCTCAAGCCCCAACCTCCATCTCCTACCTACTAACCTCATCCCGCTCCCTTGACCTGTCCATCCTCCCTGGACTGACCCAGCTCCATCCTACATCCCCATCTACACTCACCTTTACTGGCTCCATCCCCACCTCTTTGACCTGTCTGTCTCCTCTCCACCTACCTTCTCCTCTGTGCATCTTCTATCCATCTCCCCCTCTCTCCCTCGTTATCTCAGAACCTCCTTCCCCTTCCCAATTTCTGAAGAAGCATCTAGGCCTGAAACATCAATCTTCCTGCTCCTCTGATGCTTGACCTGCTGTGTTCATCCACCTCTACACTTTGTTATCTCAGATTCTCCAGCATCTGCTGTTCCTACTATCTCTGCTAATGCAGAAAACTTGTTTGATATCCTGCAAGCTGTTCAAGTCCTGGGAGACGGTTGCTGAGGGCTGATTAATATTATGCTTCTTCAAACGATGACACGATGGTATTGTTCTGAATAGGTTAGAAAATTAACATGTACTCAGGGATAGACACTGATGTAGACCCACGTTTTGCAGCTGTCAGCAAAATAAAGCCGTGAGGATTAAAACTGTGAAAGGGCTGTAAATGGGGTGGAAGGAGCATTTTAATTCAGTCTCCCTTTCATAGTGAAAGAGGAGGGGTAAATGGGTGTTTATCTGGCTGGCGGTCAGTGGCTAGTAGTGTGTCTCAGGGATCAGTGTTGGGACTGCAATTGTTTACAATTGATACAGATGATTTATAGTCGGGGATGAAGTGTGGTGTGTCAACATTTGCAGATGACACTAAGCTGAGCGGTAGAGCAAAGTGTGCAGAAGAACTGAAGGCCTGCAGATGGTTATACAGTCTCAGTGAGTGGGCAATGGTCTGGCAGATGGAGTTCAATGTCAATAAATGTGAGGTCATCCATTTTGATAGGAATAACAACAAAGTAGGCTATGGTTCAAATGGTAAAAAAATTGCAGCATGTTACTGTGCAAAGTGACTTGGGTGTCGTTGTGCAGGAATCGCTCAAAGTAATATTGTAGCAGGTAATTATAAAGGCAAATAGAATTTTGTCTGTCATTGCGAGAAGGATGGAGTTTAAAAACAGGGAGGCTATGCTGCAGCTGTATAGGGTCCTGATGAAGCCTCACCTGGACTACTGTGTGCAGTTTTGGTCTCCTGACTTGAGAAGGGATATACTCTCACTGGAGGGGGCACAGAGGAGACTGACTTGGTTGATTCTAGACTTGAGAGGGTTGGAATATGAGGAGAGACTGAGTTGGTTGGGATGATACTCATTGGAATTCAGAAGAATGAGGGGAGACCTTATAGAAACGTACAAGATTATGAAGGGAATAGATAAGGTGGAGACAGGGAGGTTGTTTCCACTGGCAGGTGAAACGAGGAGGAGGCGGGTATAGCTCAAAATAAAAGGAAGCAGATGTCAGACTGAGGACAGGAGGAACTTCTTCACCCAAACGGTTGTGAATCTGTGGAATACCCTGCCCAGTGAAGCAGTTGAAACTACCTCGTTTAAGGCAAGACCAGATCACGTTATGAACATGAAAGGAATTTAGGTTGATGGTGAGCGAGTGGGTGAGTGGAGCTGAGTCTCAAAAAGATCAGCCAGGATCTTATTGAACAGCGGGGCAGTCTCGAGGGGCCGGATGGCCTACTCCTGCTTAGTTCTGATGTTTTTCTATTATAATGTTATAGAACCTCACAGAAAAAGGATATTTTAAAGCAATTGACCCTGCATTACTGAAGACGTGCCAGCCAGAGGTTCTGAGGAAGGATCACCTGACCCAAAACGTTAACTCTTTCTTTTCCCTCACAGATGCTGTCAGACTTGCTGAGCTTTTCCAGCAACTTTGGATATTTTCCCTGATTTGCAGCATCCGCAGTTCTTCCGGTTTTTACTGTGTGTTTTGGTATTTATTTACAAGGGGCTCTTTACTTACAGCCAGCTCTGTCTTTTAGGGTTTATTTGTAAGGGGCCCTGTTTTACGGATAATATACAGGTCGGCTCGATGTTGGGGTGTATTGACAGGTGCTCTGTGCCTTCGGCTTTGTTGAGAAGGAGCCCGGTGTTTCACCTTTTACTTCCTGGGGGATATGTGTTCGTGTTCGTCTGAAGGGGTCTCTGTATTTGAGCGTATAATTACAGGGGGTGAAGTTGATGTTGGAGGAGTTTGTTTAAACAGGACTCTGTGTTTTGGGGTTATTTACAGTGAAGCCCGCTTTTTACGGATTATAGACAGGTGTTTGAGGGCCTCTGTGCAGGCGGCTCCGTGTGTGAGGGCGAGGAGTGCGGCTGAAGCTTGGTTTAGTTTGGGCCTGAGGTTCTGGTGAGTGCCGGATTGGGCGAGCGTGAGGTCTGAGCTTTTCCAGCAATTTTGTTTTTGTTCCTGAGTTTACTGTATCCACAGTTCCTTTTAGTTTTTACTTTTTTTGTGTTTATCTACAGGGGGCTCTGAATGTCAGGGTTTATACACTGGGGTTCCTGTGTTTTAGGCTTTATTTCACGGGTGCTGTTTGTTTTAGGAGGCTCTATTGTTTAGTGTTCATTTACAGGGGCATCTGTGTTTGGGGTTTATTCACAGTGAGCTTCGTGTTTTAGGGGTAATTTAGTGGGTTCTGTGTGTTCGGACTTAGATACGGGGGCTCTGTTTTCGGGTTTAGTTAAAGGGGCCTTTTTTTTAGGAGTTATTTACAGGGCGCTCTATGTTTTAGGGTTGGACATCAGCGACCATCTCACAATGATCACTCCCACAGATCTGACCCGCCGACAGTCCTGCAATCTGTTAGTCCTGAGCATCTAATCATGTAGTACTCCCATCAATTCTGACCCTCTGATAAAGAGGCACTTTCTCAGACCAACACAGTGACAATGCCACAATTCCTCACTACTGACAAAGTACTAACTTCTCACAGAGGTAATTCCTCAGTATTGAGCCTCCAATAGAAATGCAATACTTCCGTACTGACCTTCTGAATTGGTTGCTCACCATTAATTCTGAACCCGTTCCAATGATGCTCCTCCTCTGTGTTCAGTCTCTCATAATAATGCACTCTGGCTGTTCTGATCCTCTGACAATGCTGCAATTATGTATGAATTATTATCTTGTATTATCAGTACAGGACTCCCTCAATGCTTCCTCCATTACACTGAGGTCTATCGTTTATATCGGCTCCAACAAACCTGCTCTTATTTAACGGGCCAGGCATTGCTTCACTTGTACAGATTTTGTCAAGTCCTGCTGATGTTTCTGGGAGGACTTTTTCTGACACCTCAGAATTGACCCCTGACAATGTTGCACTCCCCCCTCACTTATGACCGCACCTGAGCTGCAATACCTCGGGGCTCACCTCCTAATTATGTAGCACCCATGAATTCTAAGTCCCTAAAATGAGATACTGCCTCAGTATTGACCCTCTGTTACTAATGCACTAAGTCAGAACAACCCTCCAGCAATGTGACCCTGCCTCAGAACTGACACTGAGAATGAGGCACTCCTTCAGCACTGCATCTCTAATCATACATTACATTGAGACATTCCTTGTGTACTGACCCTTTGAACAATCAGGCATTCCCTCAGTACTGACAGTCTGACGATTGTGCACTCCCTCAGTACTGGACCTCTGATAATGAGGCACTCTCGTAGTGCTGACCTCTCATAGACCTGTAACACCTCAGCCCTTATGCTCTGACAGTGTTTCAATACCTCAGTACTGACCCTCTGACAACGGGTCAGTGCCTCAGAACTGCCCCCCTGACAATAAGGGAAACCGTCATACTGACCCACTGCTTCTGAGGCCCTCCCTCCACACTGACCTCCCAGTGCAAAACTATTTCAGTACTGGCCCTTGAAATGTGAACAACTTCCTTAATTCTGTCCCCCTTAAATGGCAGCACTCCCTCAGCACTGACCCTTTGACAATAACGCACTCCCACATTTTTGACCCTGTGACAATGAGGCACTCCCTCACCCCTGATGCTCAGACAGCGCTTCAATATCTCAGTACTGATACTGTCACTGCCTCAGCACGGACCACTTGACAACGAGACACTGGTTAAGAACTGACCTGCTCACAGAGCTGCAAGACCTCAGTACTGACCCTCTCATCAAGGGACACTATCTGAATTCTGACACCTGCATAATGAGGCACTGCCTCAGCGTTCACCCTCTGACAAACTCCTGACGACCCCCTGTAAAGACTGACAGTCTCCCTGGACGTCCTATAAATCCTGACAGTCTCTCCTGGACTCACAATGAACACTGACACACTCCCCAGGGACTCTTTGTAAATACCCACACACACACACACACACACACACACACACAGGGGCACCCTGTAAATATTGACACACACACAGGGACACCCTGTAAATATTGACACACGACCTGGCAATCCCCTGTCAAGACCAACAGAGTCCCCGGGGACACACTGTGAATATTGACACATCTGTGTGACCCCCTGGAAATACTGACAAAGCCCCTGAAATCATCTGTAAAACTGACACACTCCGTGGGACCCCCTGTAAATATTGACACAGTCCCAGCAAATCCTGAAAATACTGACAGTCCCTGGGACCCTCTGCAAAGACTGACGCATTTCCCGGGGCCCCCTTCAAATACTGAAAAATTCCCGCGACCTACAGGGGTTCAGGGACTGCGTCAGTATTGACAGGGGCTCTTGGTGAGAGTGTCAGTATTTACAGGGTGTTCCGCGGAATTTGTAATTATTTACAGGTGCTCCCGGGAGTGTGTCAGTAGTTACAGGCGGTCCCATGGAGGGTCAGTATTTACAGGGCGTCTCAGGGATTGTGTCAGGATTGACAGGGAGACTTGGGGAGAGCGTCAGTAGTTACAGGGGTGCCCGTGGACTTTGTTTTTTCAGCGGGTGTTAGGGAGAGCTACAGTATTTCAAGGTGGTCCCAGGGAGTGTGCCAGTGTTTACAGGGATTCCAGGGGAGTGTGTCAGTATGCACCGAGCCCCTATAAATTCTGACACGCTCCGCAGGACTCCCTGTAAATACTGACATAGTACCTGAGAATCCCTGAAAATGCCACCACACTCCCAGGGACCCTCTGTAAACGCTGACACATTTCCCAGGGCCCGCTTTATACACTGAAAAATTCCCTCGGCCTCCTCTGTATACTGACACACATCCCCGGACCCTTGTACGTATAGACACACTCTACACAACTAACCACAAATACTGGGATATCCCGTAAATACCGACACACACCTCACGACACACTGTAACTACTGTCACATTCCCTGGAATCCGCTGTAAATACTGAGAAACTCCCTGGGGCTGCATGTAAATACGGACACATTTCCCAGGGACCCCTCTAAACACGAACACATTCCCTGGGACTTCACCTAAACACTGACACATTCCACGGAACCCCCGTAAACACTGATAAACTCCCAGGACCCCCTGGAAATAATTACACATTCCCCATTCCCCCTGTAAATACCGATACACACGCCGGAACTCCCGTAAACACTGACACACTCCACCCCCGGATACCGATACTCTCCCTGGGACACCCTGCAAATACTGATGCAATCACCGGGACCGCTGTAAATTCTGTCACACTCCTCGGGAAGCCCTCTAAATACTGACATATTCCCTAGACACCCTTTAAATACTGGCAAAGTCCCAGAGAACCCCTGAAAATACTGCCACACTCCCCAGGACCCTTTGTAAATACTGATATATTCCCCGGGACCAGCTGCAAATATTGACACATTCCCTGTCCCCGCTATAAGTACTGAGAAACTCCCTGGGACTCCCTGTATACAATGACACATTTCCCAGGGTACCCTCGAAACACTGACACATTCCCCAGGAGCTCCTCCAAATACTGACACACAGCCCCACACCCCTGTACAGACAAACTCCCTGCGACCCACTGTAAATCTTGACATACTCCCTGAGACCCCCTGGAAATACCGACACACCACCCCTCCCGGGACCCCCTGGAAATACCAAAACACTGTAGGGATTCTCTGATTCTATTCTATGATGCCCTTGTCCTGTGAATGAATGAATAAATAAAGAAACCTGGTGAAGCCGCCAAACAGCATAGCCAGCAAGTGATAGACACAGCAAAGTGATCCCACCATCAATGGATCAAATCTGAGCTCTGCAGTCCTGCCACATCTCGTCATTTACTGTGGTGCACAATTAAACAACTGATTGGACGTGAAGACTCCACACATATCCCCATCCTCAATGATGGAAGAGCCCAGCACATCAGTGCAAAAGATAAGGCTGAAGTATTCATAGCAATCTTCAGCCACAAGGACCAAGTGGATGATTCATCTCGGGCTTCGCCAGCATCACAGATACCGGTCTTCAGTAAATTCAATTCACCCCACGTGATGTCAGGAAACACTTGGAGACACTGGATACTGCAAAGGTCACAGGCCCTGACAATATTCTGGCAATAATACTGAAGACTTGTGCTCCAGAACGTGCCGCTCCCCGTGCCAAGCTGTTGCAGTGCAGTTTCAACACTGGTATCTACCCGACACAGTGGAAAATTGCCCACGTATGTGCCGGATTGCAAACATAGGACAAATCCAACCTGGCCATATACTGCCCCATCAGGCTGTACTCAATCATCAGGAAAGTGATAGAAGGTGTCAGTAACATTGTTATCAAGCAGCACCTGCTCAGCGACGGCCAGTTTGGGTTGACAGGGCAGCTCAGCTCCTGACCTCATTACAGCCTTGGTTCAAACATGGACAACACAGCTGCATTCCAGAGGGGAAGTGAGAGCTCCAGCCCTTTACAACAAGACTACATTTGACCAAGTGTGGCATCAAGAAGCCCGAGCAAAACTGGACTCAATGGGTATAAGGGGACAAATTCTCCACTTGCTGGAGTCATACCTGGCACGCAGGAAAATGAATGATCTTATTGGAGGTCAGATATCTTAGCTCCAGGGGATCCCTGCAGGAGTTTCTCGGGGCAGTGTCCGAGATATAACCATCTTCAGCTGCTTCATCAATGAACTTGCATTCTTCATAAGGCCAGAAGTTGGGATGTTCCTGATGATTGCACAATGTTCAGCATCATTCATGATTCCTCAGATCCTAAAGCAGTCCTTGTCCAAATGCAACTAGATCTGGGCAATACCCAGGCTTGGTCAGACAAGTGGAAGTTACATTCACACCACAGAAATACCAGGCAATGACCGTCACCAACAAGAGACAACCCCCCGCCCCCGACAAACAATTTGTTACATTCACTGCATCCCACACTGTCACCGTCGTGGGGGTGAGCTTTGAACAAAAACTGAACCAGACTCACCACATAAACACAGTGACTACAAGAGCAGGTCAGAGGTGAGGAATGCTGCGGCGACTAACCCACCTCCTGATTCCCCAGAACGTGTCCACTGTCTACAAGGCATAAGTCAGGACTGTGATGGAACGCTCCCCATTTACCAGGATGGCCGCAGCTGTAACAACATGCAAGAAGCTTGACTCCATCCAGGACAAAGCAGCCCAGTTGACTGACACGATATCGACAATCATCCACTCCCTCCACCACCAATGATGAGCGGCCTCAGCAGCACTGTGTACGATCTACAAGATGCATGGCAGAAATTCGCCAAAGCTCCTCATGCAGTACCTTCCAAACCCATGACAGCTTCCATCTCGAACGACAAGGGCATCAAGTACATGGGAACACCTCCTTCAATCCCACTCCAAGCCACTCGTGATTCTGATTTAGAAATATATCCGGAATCCTTCACTGCGACTGTTCAAAAGATGGGAATTCCCTCCCTCATGGCACTGTGGGGGCAACCCACAGCAGGCGAACTGCAGCGGTTCGAGAAGGCAGCTCACCACCAACATCTCCAGGACAATTAGGGATGGGCAATAAATGCTGGACCAGTCAGTGACACACACATCCAACAAATAATTGAAGAAACAAACTCTTATTAATTAGTGATTTTTCACAGTCTCACAGCCAGCCATGCCTCATATACACACATCTTAGTGACAATGTGGTGACCGTAACCAGACCCACAGTGAGCCTGGGCTCATCCACACTCCTCCCAGTCACATTTCTGATTTGAAAAATACACCTTTTTCACAAGAAATCTCTTTGTATATGTACAATGTCACAACTGCAGTTGCGTTCTGTCCAGCTGCGTATCAAATAAACAAATAAAGCATTGGACTTTGGCTCCACCCAATGAACCAAAGACCTCTCTCAGACATACAACAAAAATATTTACATACATGTGAGACACGGGGAGGGTCCGATAACTGAATGGACCCTCATTTACCTTCAGCAGGAAAACCTCAGACAGTGGTCCTTCCCGACTGTGCCTCGGCAGCAGCAGCCCCATCGTCCCAGTTATGCCCCAAGCTTTTAGTGCATCCCAGTTATGCCTCGTGGACACACCACCTGGTTACTGACAGGGAGCCTGGCAGCATCTACACGCTTCCGCGTCATGATGCGGTGACTGGAAATGGTCTCACAGTGGCCCTGGCCTCATTCGCACAACTCACAGGAAGTCCGACTTGACTGTAAACGGTCTGACAATTGCCCTCACCTCATTGACACACCTCCAGTAATTATACAGGGACGCAAAACAGTCTCACACCGAGCATGGCCTTATTTACACTCCTCCCAGAAACTAAACAGTGATTTTAAACAGTATCACAGTGGGCCTGGCCTCATCTCCATGCTTCCGACTTACTATACGGTGACTGTGAACAGCCTCACAGCAAGTCTGTCCTCATCCGTGCACCTCCCAATAACTATATGCTGAAGGTAAACATTGAGCCTGGCCTCATCCACACACTCCCTGCAGCTATACGGTAACTGTAAAAGGTCTCACACTGAGTCGAGAGAGAGTAGGAACTGCTAATGCTGGAGTCTGCGAGAACTAGGTGTGGGCTGGATGAACACAGCACGACAGGCAGCATCAGAGCAGCAGGAAAGCTGATGTTTCAGGTTTCACCCACAGCCACTTCCAGGGCAGTGTACTGTGGCACAGGCCAACAAGGTGCACATAAACAATCTGACAGGTCGTGCCCTTCTCACCACCCGCCAATCTATGTTTTGTTGTTTGTTGGAAAGTTCTGATGATGAGACATTGTACCAAATGACTTTGTCAGTCTGCTCTGGGAACTACACGACAGGATCCAGCCTCTCCTTTTCCCACAGGGTCTCGAGCACGCTGCGTGCTGACCACTACCTGATGGACTGGCGGTCAGAGGTTTGTTTCTTTGCAAATTTCACAACAAAGGACATATGTTATAGAACGGTCCAAATACTTGGAGCTTTCCGTGGCAGAGAGGCCAGTCCCTTCGTTCGCAACACTGGGATCAGGTCGTACCTCAGTACCTAGTGACACTCGGTCTTTGCGTACTGAGAGTCTACACACAGCTTAATGCACAACAAGGTGGACATCAGGATGAGGGTGACATTGGGTACGTTCTTCCCCCACTTAGCCAGAGCTTAGTATATGGAGTTGTTGCAGACACGGTCTATCTTAGGCTTCCAGTAGGAATGGAAGATGGCTCGGATGAGGGAAACAGTGCAGTGTGGGTGATGGGCCAGAACTGTGCCATGCACAACAACAGAGAGAGTGCCTCACACCTGATGACCAGGATTTTACCCACAATGTGCACCTCCCAAGGCTTTCTGCACGCCCCAGGCTCTCTGAACTGTGTGCCCAGCACTTTTGGGTAATCTGCCCTGACGGTGAAGGGAATGAAGGATCATTCAGGCCAGATCCCAAAGGACATGGCCTCACTCTTGTCTCGATTTACCATGGCTCCCGAGGCGAGTTTGAAAGGGTCACAGATGCTCATGAACCTGCGCACTGACACTGGGGCTGAGCAGAGATTGGTAACATCGTTATCGGACAGGGACGCTTTGACCTGCAGGCCCGCTCTACCTGGAATAATCACACTTCTCAGGCTCACATCCTTACTGATGGACTCAGCAAAGGGCTCGATAGAGCACACAAAAAGGCACGAGAGAGTGGGCAGCCCTGCCAGACCTTGGATCTGATGGGTAAGCTCTGTGATTCCCATACGCAGATTGAGACTGCGCTGATGATGTCGGTGTAGATCTGTCGGGCCCAATTGCAGATTCTCTCCCCAAAGCCCATTTTATAAAGCACATCCCACATGTTGGTCTGCAATATCCTGCCAAAGGCCTTCTCTTGGTCCAGGCTGATGAGACAGGTATCCACCCCTCTGTTCTGCCTGCCGGTGATCGTATCCCTAGGAGCACGAGGCTCTCAGAAATCGTCCTGTCCGCTGCAGCACAGGTTTGGTCAGGGTCAGTCACCAATTGCAGAGCAGACCTGACCCAGTTACAAATGACTGAGACAGGATTTTGTAGGCTACATTCGCCAACTATATTGGTCGCTGCTTTCTAACTTCCTCCCTCAATCCCTTCCACTTGCAGGTCAGGGTGATGATACCATTCCTCATGGATTCGCTCATAGTACCTGACAGAAGCATACTGTCGTACAGCTCCAGCAGGCCCTGGCCAATCAACTCCCAAAGAGCTGAATACAACTCGGCTGGAAAGGCATCACTTCCCAGAGTTTTATTCTGTTCTTAGGACTCGAAGGCCTTCTCCAGCTCATCCAGAGATAATGGTCGGTCCAGGCTCTCCTGCTTGGTGTTGTCGAAGACCCCCAGGATTGAGGACAGGAATGTCTGGGTGTCATTGCGCCGGCTGTGGTCAGAGTGTCATACGGACTGGCTTAAAAGGATTTGCTGAGCTTCAGGATGTCAGATTGAGACAAACTTATCGAGCTATGTTCATCCTTCAGGCTGCTGAGCACAGAGCTCTCCTTTCGCATCTTCAAGAAGGAATGTGAACAGATCTCATTAGGTCACATGCAGCTTTAAAGGACACTGATTTGGCCTCCATTGGAAGACTGTAACTAATTCCAGTCTCCCTGCTCTCGGAAGGATGTTGTGAAACCGGAAAGGGTTCAGAAAAGATTTACAAGGATGGTGACTGGGTTGGAGGGTTAAAGCTAAAGGACGAGGCTGAATAGACTGGGTCTATTTTCCCTGGAGCATCAAAGGCTGAGGGATGACCTGATAGAGATTAGTAACAGCATGAGAGGCATGGATAGGGTTTATAGACATTGTCTGTTCCCTGGGGTGGGAGAGTCCATAACTGGAGGGCAGAGGTTTAAAGTAACAGGGGAAAGATCTAAAAGGGATTTAAGGTACATTATTTTCATGCAGAGGGTGGTGTATGTATGAAATGAGCTGCTAGAGAGAGGACTGGAAGCTGGTACAATTTCAACATTTAAAAGCCATCTGAATGGGAAAATGAATAGGAAGAGTTCAGAGGGATACGGGCCAAATGCTGGCAAATGGGACTACATTTATTTAGGATATCGAGTCAGCATGAACAAGTTGGACCAAAGGGTCTGTTTCAGTGCTGTCTGTCTCTGACTGTTATTCTCTCTTGCTCCACAGTGCAGACCCTGAACCGCAAGATGATCTTGGAGGCCTCCAAGGCAGAGAGTGGGGCTTGGTGCCTCGACACCTCCTGGGGCTCCTCGGCGACATTGACCCGATTGTCTGGAGTAAGAGTAGGTGTTGCACGGGTTTCTGGAGTTTGAACAGTTTTGCCCAACTCTCTCTCACCTTCTGAACACTTTTCAGGACAAAGAACTTCTTGGTGTTCCCTTTGACTGCCTCCCACCAAGTGCAAAAAGGGTCTTCATCGTTCTCCAATCTGTGTGCTCTCTTTTGAGCTTCTTCATGATTTTTCTGGGGTCAACAGTTTCACATTCAGCTTCCATGTTCCCTTGCCTGCCCGCTGGTCATCCTGTAGGTGACAGTCAGCCAGCAGGAGGCAGTAGTCAGAGAAGAACACCGGCTTGACTTCACTGGATATGATCGAGGACGTGTGGGCGCAAACAGGAAATCTATCCAATGGGTGTATCGACCCGTCTGGCTATGACCAGGCGTTTCTCCTCTCTGCTCAGTCTGCAGGGGTGCTGAAGATGTTATGCAGCTTGGCAAATTCAACCGTTTCCATCAGAAATCTGGACGTCGAGTCCAGTTCACTGTCATACCCTCCATATTGTTCATTCGTGCCGATGATGCAGCTGAAGTCTCTGGCCAGAATAACTGGCCTGGACATCACCAGCAGCAGTGGAAGCAGGACGGCCAACCCCTCACTCTTTCCCAGTGGGGTCTCCATGTTAATTACTCCGGGAAGCGTTTCTCTATGAGCCTGGCCTGATCTACACATCTCCCACAAACTATATGGTAACTGTCAACAGTCTTAAAGTGAGCCCGATTGATTCACCCTCCTATCAGTAACTTGCCAATGATTACTGCCTGTTTCACAGTCAGTCTAGTCTGATCTTCTCTTCCTCTGAGTGAATCCTTTCTGCCTTCTTCCATTCAGCCCGTGCCTTTGCGACTACAGCCAGATTCCCCTTCAGGCTGCATTTCATTCTCCTCACTGTCTCGGTGCTGCCACATACATCACCTGTCTCTCCATTTCCCTCTGTAATAGTTCTTGTGAAACCCATCCCCCTCCCTGCCCCACCTTCCAGCTGCAATGTTGGAAGATCACCACATTGGGCATTGCCATTAGTGCTCCAGCTCATTCATATTTCTTCACAAAACAGAAACACAACTCATCAACAAGAGTAAGTGGCAGGCAAATGAGATACATCAGACATCTAAAAGCAGTTTGTTGTTCAAAAGTGGAACTAACTTTAATTTGTATGCGTACAATAGAATCAGGAAGAATAATACATATGTAGCATGCAACTCATTTCACTGAACACATTTGTGCAAATAAATAATATCTCTGCAGTTCAACCAATTCCAACAGCACAACAGTAGAGACAGAACATTTGGAAATGATACAGAAATTTCAGATACTAATGATTTAAAGAGGAGTACAGATTAAGATCGGGGAAACTGAACATGGTGTACACACTAAAATCCATGTCGCAATTGGAATGCCTCATTCAGGCAATGACATCTCTCTCCCTCAGTCTCAAATGGTCTTCTTCCCATTCGATTTTCTTCCACTCTCTGGGCCACCCCCAATAAGCAGTTCCCTTCCCTCCCCAGTTTAGCCTCATGCTTTCCTTTACACTGGTATGGAATGGTATCTTTCTAGTACGTTTGATTTTCGATGAACACACCGCACTGGTTTGTGACCAGGTCGGCCAGTTGAACCTCACAGAATATGAGTTGCCTGGTTGTTCCATATTAACAGCCCAAATCAGGGAGCCCTGGCTGACAGATAAGAAGTATGAGGGTCAGAGATGCTGACACCCTGGCAACTATCTCTGAATGAGGCAGTGCTAAAGTTGAAGACAGTTCATTTGTAAATAAAAGTTGAATTGGAGATCGACACTGGCCTCAGTGTATTTAAAATACATCTCCAGCACTGGGTTTGAATATTATTGTTATCCTTTTGTTATCAAACATCTCTGTGTGCAGTGATCAGCAGGGTACATGGAGATGTGGGAACAGGTTTGTTTAGATTCCCTACAGTGTGGAAACAAGCCCTTTGGCCCAACAAGTGCACACCAAACCTTGGAGCATCCCACCCAGACCCATGCCCCTGAACACTATGGGCAATTTAGCATGGCCAATCCACCTAGCGTGCACATCTTTGGACTGTGGGAGGAGACCGGAGCACCTGGAGGAAACCCACACAGACACAGGGACAAGGTGCAAATTCCACACAGACTGAGGCTGGAATTGAACCTGGGTCCCCAGTGCTGTGAGGCTGCAGTGCTAACCGCTGAGCCACCGTGCCGCCCCATATCGTGTTGCTTTTGCACAAACTTTGATGAAGAGGAAAATGCCACTGATAATGGGAACTGCAGATGCTGGAGAATCCGAGATAACAAAGTGTGGAGCTGGATGAACACAGCAGGCCAAGCAGCATCTCAGGAGCACAAAAGCTGACATTTCGGGCCTCGACCCTTCATCAGAGAGGGGGATAGGAGAGGGAACTGGAATAAATAGGGAGGGGGGGATGCGGACCGAAGATGGAGAGAAAACAAGATAGGTAGAGAGGAGAGTACAGGTGAGGAGGTAGGGAGGGGATAGGTCAGTCCAGGGAAGACGGACAGGTCAA
>NW_026728310.1:35000-109024 GCF_030684315.1 Stegostoma tigrinum
TTCAGAGTTGATGGAGTACAACATGATCAGAAGTTCAGTCCTGAACGATTGCAGCTCTGTCAGAGGGTCAGAACTGAGGGGGCAGTGCTTTACTGTCAGTGGATCAGTTCTGACACAGTACCTCATTGCTGGAGGGTCAGATCTGAATGAGTACCACATTGTCAGAAGGCCAGTACTCAGTCAGTGCCTCAAACAAAGAGTACCCATGCCAATAAACAGTAAATTAAATCTTAAAACACAGAGGATCCTGCAAACAAACGCTAAAACAGAGAGCCTCCTGGAAATAAACTCAAAAACACAGAATGCTCTGCAAATAAACTCAAAAACGCAGATGGCACTATAAATAAGACACAGAGCCCATTGTTTAAAAAAAACCCTGAAACAAAGATCCAACTGAAACAAAACCATGAAATGAAGATCCTCCTGTAAATAAATGCTAAAGCCCAGAGCTCACTGGAAATAAATCCTAAACTACACTGCTCACTGTAAATAAACCCTAAAGCAGAGAGCCTTCTGTAAATAAACCTTAGAATACAGCCTTTCTATGTAAACCTTAAATCACAGAGCTCTTTGTAAATAACCCGAAAACACAGGCCTCAATGGAAATAAACTCTAAAACAGAGACCCCCCCCACCCCGCCAGTGTCGAAGCACTGCAACACAGAGCCCCCGGTAAATAAGCCATAAAGCACAGATCTACCCTGTAAATTAAATCAAAAACATACAGGACAGTGTAAAACACAGAGCCCCCTACAATTGTACACTCAAATACTCAGACCCCTTTAAAATGAACTCGAACACACATCCCCCAGGAAGTAGACAGGAAAAGACAGGGCTGAATAAAGCCGAAAACACAGCGCACCTCTTCATGCACCCGAATACTGAGCCGACCTGTAAACTATCTGTAAGACAGGGCCCTTCACAAATAAACCCTAAAAGACAGAGCTCGCGATAAATAAAGAGCGCCCTGTAAATAAACTCTAAAACACTGAGTAAAAACCCAAAGAACTGCGGATGTTGCAAATCAGAAAACAAATACAAAGTTGCTGCAAAAGCTCAGCAGGTCGGGCAGCATTTGTCAGCGGAAAAACAGAGCGAACCGGTTCCGGTTCGGTGACCCTTCCACAGAACCTCCCTCAGTTCTGCTGGGCTTTTCCAGAAACTTTGTTTTTGTTCCTGATTTGCAGCATCCGCAGTTATTTCAGTTTTCAATTCACCAGGCAGTCAGTAACATCAAATGGTTGTGTATCACATATTTACCAGTCAGACTCAAACACGCCAAACTCGTTCGCTCACGTGGTCTGAGAGAACAAGGTGTCGAGCCGGATGAACACAGCAGGCCAAGCAGCAGGAAAGCTGACGGTTCGGGCCTAGACCCTTCTTCAGAAAAGTGGTCACTTGTTAATCTTGTAATCTTTGCCCCTGAATATCCTGTGGTCTGCCCTGTTTACTCACATCGGTTAGCACTCAACAAGGCTTCCGGAGGCTGGCTGGTGTGTCTTTAGTGATACAGGGCCAATCGCCTTCAAATATCCTTTTGTGTGGTTTTTGTGTGACATTATATCATAAGCCTCTTTACTGTTGCACGAAAGGTCCTCTTGACCGAAGCACCCACAGCGCTCCATGTGACCACTATCGCGCTCTCATTCATTCATAACTTTACTGACCACTCACTAGGGTAATAAAATGTGAGGCTGGATGAACACAGCAGGCCAAGCAGCATCTCAGGAGCACAAAAGCTGACGTTTCGGGCCTAGACCCTTAATCAGAGAGAGCACTAGGGTCCTCTGTTTACTGTTAGCGCATTTCATTCATTCATTCATAAAATTGCGATCTTGCCATACTTTTCACTAATAAAGGGAGACTATAAATTAAAATGTTCCTTCCACGCATTACTGCCTTTTCACAGTTTGAACTCGTGTTGCTGACAGTGTCCAAACCTGTGTCTACATCAGAGTCAATCCCTGACTATGTGTTAATTTTCTAATCTATTCAGAACAATATCTTCCCATCCATCGTGTCACCCGAAACTATGAATAATTATAATATTAATCAGCCCTCAACAAACGTCTCCCAGGACTTGAATAGCTGGCGGGACATCAAACAAGTTTCTGCTTTACCACGTCTCTGTTAGATACATATTGACTAGGGCCCGCGATCACTTTCAGAAAGTTCCTACTCTCTCTCAAAACAGCTCTTCCGTGAAATTGAGCGAGAAGAATGAGAAGGTCGGCAATAGTGAAATCTCAAGTCCCGGCCGCGGTAATCAGGCCACTGACCTTTCTGCTGTCATCAACTGATTGTCAGCCCAATCACATCACATCGGGTTGATAATCTTTCTGGTGTCGTCTAATTTTTAAAAAATAAAAAGGATCCACACCAGTCATTGCCCTATTTCAAATACCTCAGTCCTGTCCCTGTAATAGCCCTCAATCCTGACCCGATTGGCCGTCAGACAAACTGCACGTCTACGGTACTGACCCTCTGACGATGAGGTACTCTCACAATGAGATGTTATTGTATAACGTCCCATTGATTTCGATACTTCTACAAATTAAAGTCTTTCATCTGCCTACGCACAGGGATGCAGGCACTGCCCTGAAGCTTCCTGCCCAGCTAGGAATTCAGTGTAAAACTTTTGTAACTCTTTGTCTTCCCACACATCGGGATGCAGACACTGTCTTAAGCTTCCTGACTGAATACAATTAGAATTAAACTGTGTCAAATAGGGTTCGGTGGGGAACATTTGTAAAGGTGTGAAACTTCTAAAGCATGCAATTTCTGTCGCTGACAAAGGGGCCAGGCACTGAATTCGTGATTTCAAGTTGCCAGTGTGTCTGGCTGGCAAGAACAATCTGTCCGGATAACTACTTGAAATCGCCTCATGCCATCAGCAGCCACTTCAAGAGCAATCGATACTATATCCTGTGAAAATGGGAACTGCAGATGCTGGAGAATCCAAGATAATAAAATGCGAGGCTGGACGAACACAGCAAGTCCAGCAGCATCCTGAGATGTGCTGTGTTCATCCAGCCTCACGTTTTATTATCTTCGGGACTATATCCTGGTCTTTTATGTTCTTGATATAATAATTGTTTGGTATCCTGTCTTTGTCTGTTGTAGTAATTGTTTTATGTATCATGTCATTGTAAAATGTGTAATTATTTTATGTATCATGTATTTTGTAAAGTATGAAGAGCGGGGACTGTCCGCTGCTCGGGGAGAATTACCTGCGAGACTCTGCGCTCTGTGCCGGGTTAAGTACTGTGATTCTCCACAGCTTGTACTTGCTTGGTAATAAAAGGATTCGTGTTTTTCTAAACAGGTCAGTGTCTTGTTATTGCAACAAATCCGTGAGGGTCTCCGAAAACGAACATGACAACAGTACTGATTCTCTGACAGTGAGGTCCTCCATCAGTACTGACCCTCTGACAATGAAGTGCTCCCTCAGTACTGACCCTCTGACAGTGAGGTTCTCCCTCAGTACTGACCCTCTGACAGTGAGGTTCTCCCTCAGTAGTGACCCTCTGACAGTGAGGTACTCCCTCAGTACTGATTCTCTGACAGTGAGGTACTCCCTCAGTACTGACCGTCTGACAGAGGTACTCCCTCAGTACTGATTCTCTGACAGTGAGGTCCCCCCTCAGTACTGACCCTCTGACAGTGAGGTGCTCTCTCACTCCAGTACTCTCACAGTGCTGCAATAACCATCATCCAATGGTACTCCCTCAAATCTGACTCTTTGACAAAGAGGCCCTGCCTCAGACTGACTTGCTGACTGAGGTACTAACTCAATCCGACTAATTCGCAGTGCTGCAGTGGGAGCTGTGTTTTTTCATGTTGATTTACAGTGGGCCTTCTGTTTTAGGCTTTATTAACTGGATGTCCTGTGTTTTGGGGTTTGTTTGCAGTCGCCTCTGCGAGTTTATTTGCAGGAGGCTTAGTTGAAGGGAGGATTTGCTGGGGGCACTGTGTTTCAGGATTTATTTTCTTGGAGCTCTATGTTTTACACTTTATTTACAGGGACTCTGGCTTTTATGGTTTCTTTTACATTTTATTTCCTGAATGACCCTTCTTAGGATTTATTTCAAGGGGTGTCTGTGCTTGAGAGCATATTTACAGGGTTAACAAGGTGTAGAGCTGGATAAACACAGCAGGCCAAGCAGCAGCAAAGGAGCAGGAAGGCTGGCGTTTTGGGCGAGACCCTTCTTCAGAAATGGTAGGGGGAGGGGGATCTGAAATAAACAGGGAGAGGGGGGAGGCAGACAGAAAATGGATAGAGGAGAAGATCGTTGGAGAGGAGACAGACAAGCCAAAGAGGCAGGGATGGAGCCAGTAAAGGTGAATGCAGGTGGGAGTTAGGGAGGAGATAGGTCAGTCCAGGGAGGATGGACAGGCCAAGGGGGCAGGATGAGGTTAGTAGGTAGGAGATGGGGCTGGGTTTTGAGGTGGGAGGAATGACAGGTTAGGGACCCTGTACCCCACTGGTGTCAATGTGACTTGACAAACTTCAAAATCTCCCCTCCCCTGACCGCATTCCAAAACCAGCCCAGCTGGTCCCTGCCTCCCTAACCTGTCCTTCCTCCCACCTATCCCGTCCTCCCACTTAATTTCTCCTCTATCCGCCTTCTATCGGCCTCTCCTCTCTCCCTATTTATTTCACAACCCCCTTCCCCTCCCCCATTTCTGAAGAAGGCTCTCGGCCCGAAACGTCAGCTTTCCTGCTCCTCTGGTGCTGCTTTTCCTGCTGCGTTCATCCAGCTCTTCACCTTGTGACCACAGTCACAATGATCTTTAATTGTAAACTAATCTGTCATATAATTTGATCTGTTAAGGTTACAATGGTTCCCGTGCCTCCTATGGAATACACAAATGCTCTCCCTCAGCTCTGTCTCTGGGAATGCAAAGCTGCTTTCTTCTACGCTACCCTCATCGATAACACCAGCTTTAAACCTAAGCCTAGCCTCAGCCCTAATGTTCACACTTGCATAAACATGAAGCCTAGCCTCAGCCCTAAATCTTATTTACTGGGGGCTGTGCGTTTATGGTTATGTACTTTATGTACTTGAGCTCTGTGCTTTAGGTTTTATCTAATGTGGGTTCCGTGTTTAATAAGAACCAAAAGAACTGTGGATGCTGTAAATCAGGAACAAAAACAAAGTTGCTGGAAAAGCTCAGCAGGTCTGGCAGCATCTGTGGAGGAGAAAAACGAGTTAACTTTTCAGGTCCAGCAACCCTTCCTCAGAATGGAAGGGTACCCAGGCTCGAAAAGTTAACTCATTTTACTCCTCCACAGATGCTGCCAGACCTGCTGAGCTTTTCCAGCAACTTTGTTTCTGTGTTTAATAGTTTATTTACAGAAGGTTCTGTGTTCTAGGTTTTATTTACAGGAGGTTCTGTGTTTTCGGGCTTTTTACAAGGCACTCTGTGTTTTAGGAAAATTTACGAGCGGCTCTTTGTTCTGAGTTTCTTTTTTACAGTGATCTCCGTGTCTTCGGGAATATTTACAGTGAGCTCTGATTTAGAGCTTGTTTACAGAGGGCACTGTGTTTTAGGGTTTATTTACAGCTAGCTTTGTGTTAGGGTTTATTTACAGGGAGCTCTCTGATTGAGGGTTTGTCGGTAGTGAGATCTGTGTTTAGGGTTTATTTACAGTGAGATCTGTGTTTTGAGAGTTTATTCACAGGGTTTTCTGTATTTCATGGTTTATTTACAGGGTTTTCTGTGTCTTTGGGTTTGTTTACAGTGATCTGTGTTTTAGGGTTTATCTACAGTGAACTCAGCGTTACAGGGCTTATCTTCAGGGCCCTCTCTATTTTGGGCTGATTTACACGGTACTCTGTGTTTTCGGGCATATTTACCGGAAACTCTGTGTTTTAGGGTGTACAGAGATATTCGAGGGTCAATATGGAGGGAGTGCCAGGCATCAGCCCTCACCCTAACCTCAGCCCAAACCCTAACCTTCACCATCGGCCTAACCCTAACCAGAACAGGAAAGAGCCTAAGGGGCCAAATTGTGGGTACGCACCCTTCAATGGAAGGAGAGGGGCACCTTCTTACCCCTCTCCCCCAACTCGACCTACACCCCCACCCCCACACCCTATCCCATCCCCCATCCCAAAACCCTATTCACACTCCCCCTCTACTTTTTATTCTAAAGAGGAATCCAAAATTAGCGGTGTGCACCCATAATCCCTATTTCTGGGGGCGCGGGGGTGCTGGATAACCCCCAGATTAGGGATGCGCCAAAATAAATGCAGCCTCTGGCACCCTCTCGCCGTGCCCCCCTACCCCGCAACCTGACCTTTATGATAAGAGGGTGGGTGCCTTCCGCCTTTAAAGGGTTGGTTTGGAGGGAGGGCGGGGATGGGGAACCGATGCTGCCTTTCGGGGACCGAGCCGGCAGATCGCAGCAAAGATGAGCACCACCACGGGCGGGCCGCCAGGGGGCTGCAGTCAGAAGAAACATCGCATGGGCCCAAGCTGTGCCTGCCTTTTTGTAGGTTGCATGGAACAGTCCCTCTTCCGAAGTAACACTGGCCCGAAACCCACCTCTTCCTCCATAACATTAACGACTGTATCGGCGCCGCCTCGTGCTCCCACCAGGAGCTTGAACATTTCATCCACTTCACCAACACCTTCCACTCCAACCAGAAGGTAGAAGTATTTCTAATACCTGTTCACCTGGACTATTTCTAATACCTGTCTCACCTTCCTGGACCTCTCTGTTCCCATCTCCGGCAACCACCTCGAAACTGATATCTATTTCACCGACTCCCACAGCTACCTAGAATACATCTCCTCCCACCCACCTTCCTGCAAAAATAACACCCCCTGTTCTCAATTCCTTCACCTCCGCCACACCTGCTCCCAGGATGAGGGCATTCCACTCCAATACATCTCAGGTTTCCTAATATTTCAAGGACCGCAAATCCTCCCCCCGACCCCCACAGTGGTCGAGAACGCCCTTGACCGCGTCTCCCACATTTCCCGTAATTCGTGCCCCCTCTCCGCAATAACAACCAAAACACAATCCCCCTCATCCTCACGTACCACGCCACCAACCTCTGGATCTAACGTATCATCCTCCAACCATCATCTGCAATCCGACTCCACCAAAGACATTTCTCCCTCCCCACCCTTATCTGCTTTCTGGAGGGACCACTGTCTCTGTGACTGCCTTGTCTGCTCCGCACTCCCCTCCAGCCCCAATACACCTGGCACGTTTTTCCCTGCAACTGCAAGAAGTGCTACACCTGCCCCTACACCACTCCCCTCACTCCCCATCCCAGGCCCGAAGAACACTTTCCACCTCAAGCAGATGTTCACTTGCACATCTGCCAATGTGGTCTCCTGCATCCACTGCTCGCGTTGTGGCATCCTCTACATTGGGGAAACCAAGTGGAGGCTTGGGGACCGCTTTGCAGAATACCTACACTTGGTTCGCACTCAACAATTGCGCCTCCCAGTTGCGAACTGTTTCAACTCCCCCTCCCATTCCTCAGACGACATGTCCATCTTGAGCCTCCTGCAGTGCCACAACGATGTCACCCGAAGGTTGCAGGAACAGCATCTCATATTCCGCTTGGGAACCCTGCGGCCCAATGGTGTCAATGTGGGCTTCATAAGCTTCAAAATCTCTCCTCCCGCTACCGCATCCCAAAACCAGCCCAGCTCGCCCTTGCCTCCCTACCCTTGTCCTTCCTCCTACCTCAAGCCCCAACCTCCATCTCCTACCTACTAACCTCATCCCGCTCCCTTGACCTGTCCATCCTCCCTGGACTGACCCAGCTCCATCCTACATCCCCATCTACACTCACCTTTACTGGCTCCATCCCCACCTCTTTGACCTGTCTGTCTCCTCTCCACCTACCTTCTCCTCTGTGCATCTTCTATCCATCTCCCCCTCTCTCCCTCGTTATCTCAGAACCTCCTTCCCCTTCCCAATTTCTGAAGAAGCATCTAGGCCTGAAACATCAATCTTCCTGCTCCTCTGATGCTTGACCTGCTGTGTTCATCCACCTCTACACTTTGTTATCTCAGATTCTCCAGCATCTGCTGTTCCTACTATCTCTGCTAATGCAGAAAACTTGTTTGATATCCTGCAAGCTGTTCAAGTCCTGGGAGACGGTTGCTGAGGGCTGATTAATATTAT
The DNA here is from genome assembly GCF_030684315.1 of Stegostoma tigrinum. Taxonomy (NCBI): domain Eukaryota; kingdom Metazoa; phylum Chordata; class Chondrichthyes; order Orectolobiformes; family Stegostomatidae; genus Stegostoma; species Stegostoma tigrinum. The sequence continues at coordinate 43,155 of NW_026728310.1, forward strand.
GCTTCTTCAAACGATGACACGATGGTATTGTTCTGAATAGGTTAGAAAATTAACATGTACTCAGGGATAGACACTGATGTAGACCCACGTTTTGCAGCTGTCAGCAAAATAAAGCCGTGAGGATTAAAACTGTGAAAGGGCTGTAAATGGGGTGGAAGGAGCATTTTAATTCAGTCTCCCTTTCATAGTGAAAGAGGAGGGGTAAATGGGTGTTTATCTGGCTGGCGGTCAGTGGCTAGTAGTGTGTCTCAGGGATCAGTGTTGGGACTGCAATTGTTTACAATTGATACAGATGATTTATAGTCGGGGATGAAGTGTGGTGTGTCAACATTTGCAGATGACACTAAGCTGAGCGGTAGAGCAAAGTGTGCAGAAGAACTGAAGGCCTGCAGATGGTTATACAGTCTCAGTGAGTGGGCAATGGTCTGGCAGATGGAGTTCAATGTCAATAAATGTGAGGTCATCCATTTTGATAGGAATAACAACAAAGTAGGCTATGGTTCAAATGGTAAAAAAATTGCAGCATGTTACTGTGCAAAGTGACTTGGGTGTCGTTGTGCAGGAATCGCTCAAAGTAATATTGTAGCAGGTAATTATAAAGGCAAATAGAATTTTGTCTGTCATTGCGAGAAGGATGGAGTTTAAAAACAGGGAGGCTATGCTGCAGCTGTATAGGGTCCTGATGAAGCCTCACCTGGACTACTGTGTGCAGTTTTGGTCTCCTGACTTGAGAAGGGATATACTCTCACTGGAGGGGGCACAGAGGAGACTGACTTGGTTGATTCTAGACTTGAGAGGGTTGGAATATGAGGAGAGACTGAGTTGGTTGGGATGATACTCATTGGAATTCAGAAGAATGAGGGGAGACCTTATAGAAACGTACAAGATTATGAAGGGAATAGATAAGGTGGAGACAGGGAGGTTGTTTCCACTGGCAGGTGAAACGAGGAGGAGGCGGGTATAGCTCAAAATAAAAGGAAGCAGATGTCAGACTGAGGACAGGAGGAACTTCTTCACCCAAACGGTTGTGAATCTGTGGAATACCCTGCCCAGTGAAGCAGTTGAAACTACCTCGTTTAAGGCAAGACCAGATCACGTTATGAACATGAAAGGAATTTAGGTTGATGGTGAGCGAGTGGGTGAGTGGAGCTGAGTCTCAAAAAGATCAGCCAGGATCTTATTGAACAGCGGGGCAGTCTCGAGGGGCCGGATGGCCTACTCCTGCTTAGTTCTGATGTTTTTCTATTATAATGTTATAGAACCTCACAGAAAAAGGATATTTTAAAGCAATTGACCCTGCATTACTGAAGACGTGCCAGCCAGAGGTTCTGAGGAAGGATCACCTGACCCAAAACGTTAACTCTTTCTTTTCCCTCACAGATGCTGTCAGACTTGCTGAGCTTTTCCAGCAACTTTGGATATTTTCCCTGATTTGCAGCATCCGCAGTTCTTCCGGTTTTTACTGTGTGTTTTGGTATTTATTTACAAGGGGCTCTTTACTTACAGCCAGCTCTGTCTTTTAGGGTTTATTTGTAAGGGGCCCTGTTTTACGGATAATATACAGGTCGGCTCGATGTTGGGGTGTATTGACAGGTGCTCTGTGCCTTCGGCTTTGTTGAGAAGGAGCCCGGTGTTTCACCTTTTACTTCCTGGGGGATATGTGTTCGTGTTCGTCTGAAGGGGTCTCTGTATTTGAGCGTATAATTACAGGGGGTGAAGTTGATGTTGGAGGAGTTTGTTTAAACAGGACTCTGTGTTTTGGGGTTATTTACAGTGAAGCCCGCTTTTTACGGATTATAGACAGGTGTTTGAGGGCCTCTGTGCAGGCGGCTCCGTGTGTGAGGGCGAGGAGTGCGGCTGAAGCTTGGTTTAGTTTGGGCCTGAGGTTCTGGTGAGTGCCGGATTGGGCGAGCGTGAGGTCTGAGCTTTTCCAGCAATTTTGTTTTTGTTCCTGAGTTTACTGTATCCACAGTTCCTTTTAGTTTTTACTTTTTTTGTGTTTATCTACAGGGGGCTCTGAATGTCAGGGTTTATACACTGGGGTTCCTGTGTTTTAGGCTTTATTTCACGGGTGCTGTTTGTTTTAGGAGGCTCTATTGTTTAGTGTTCATTTACAGGGGCATCTGTGTTTGGGGTTTATTCACAGTGAGCTTCGTGTTTTAGGGGTAATTTAGTGGGTTCTGTGTGTTCGGACTTAGATACGGGGGCTCTGTTTTCGGGTTTAGTTAAAGGGGCCTTTTTTTTAGGAGTTATTTACAGGGCGCTCTATGTTTTAGGGTTGGACATCAGCGACCATCTCACAATGATCACTCCCACAGATCTGACCCGCCGACAGTCCTGCAATCTGTTAGTCCTGAGCATCTAATCATGTAGTACTCCCATCAATTCTGACCCTCTGATAAAGAGGCACTTTCTCAGACCAACACAGTGACAATGCCACAATTCCTCACTACTGACAAAGTACTAACTTCTCACAGAGGTAATTCCTCAGTATTGAGCCTCCAATAGAAATGCAATACTTCCGTACTGACCTTCTGAATTGGTTGCTCACCATTAATTCTGAACCCGTTCCAATGATGCTCCTCCTCTGTGTTCAGTCTCTCATAATAATGCACTCTGGCTGTTCTGATCCTCTGACAATGCTGCAATTATGTATGAATTATTATCTTGTATTATCAGTACAGGACTCCCTCAATGCTTCCTCCATTACACTGAGGTCTATCGTTTATATCGGCTCCAACAAACCTGCTCTTATTTAACGGGCCAGGCATTGCTTCACTTGTACAGATTTTGTCAAGTCCTGCTGATGTTTCTGGGAGGACTTTTTCTGACACCTCAGAATTGACCCCTGACAATGTTGCACTCCCCCCTCACTTATGACCGCACCTGAGCTGCAATACCTCGGGGCTCACCTCCTAATTATGTAGCACCCATGAATTCTAAGTCCCTAAAATGAGATACTGCCTCAGTATTGACCCTCTGTTACTAATGCACTAAGTCAGAACAACCCTCCAGCAATGTGACCCTGCCTCAGAACTGACACTGAGAATGAGGCACTCCTTCAGCACTGCATCTCTAATCATACATTACATTGAGACATTCCTTGTGTACTGACCCTTTGAACAATCAGGCATTCCCTCAGTACTGACAGTCTGACGATTGTGCACTCCCTCAGTACTGGACCTCTGATAATGAGGCACTCTCGTAGTGCTGACCTCTCATAGACCTGTAACACCTCAGCCCTTATGCTCTGACAGTGTTTCAATACCTCAGTACTGACCCTCTGACAACGGGTCAGTGCCTCAGAACTGCCCCCCTGACAATAAGGGAAACCGTCATACTGACCCACTGCTTCTGAGGCCCTCCCTCCACACTGACCTCCCAGTGCAAAACTATTTCAGTACTGGCCCTTGAAATGTGAACAACTTCCTTAATTCTGTCCCCCTTAAATGGCAGCACTCCCTCAGCACTGACCCTTTGACAATAACGCACTCCCACATTTTTGACCCTGTGACAATGAGGCACTCCCTCACCCCTGATGCTCAGACAGCGCTTCAATATCTCAGTACTGATACTGTCACTGCCTCAGCACGGACCACTTGACAACGAGACACTGGTTAAGAACTGACCTGCTCACAGAGCTGCAAGACCTCAGTACTGACCCTCTCATCAAGGGACACTATCTGAATTCTGACACCTGCATAATGAGGCACTGCCTCAGCGTTCACCCTCTGACAAACTCCTGACGACCCCCTGTAAAGACTGACAGTCTCCCTGGACGTCCTATAAATCCTGACAGTCTCTCCTGGACTCACAATGAACACTGACACACTCCCCAGGGACTCTTTGTAAATACCCACACACACACACACACACACACACACACACAGGGGCACCCTGTAAATATTGACACACACACAGGGACACCCTGTAAATATTGACACACGACCTGGCAATCCCCTGTCAAGACCAACAGAGTCCCCGGGGACACACTGTGAATATTGACACATCTGTGTGACCCCCTGGAAATACTGACAAAGCCCCTGAAATCATCTGTAAAACTGACACACTCCGTGGGACCCCCTGTAAATATTGACACAGTCCCAGCAAATCCTGAAAATACTGACAGTCCCTGGGACCCTCTGCAAAGACTGACGCATTTCCCGGGGCCCCCTTCAAATACTGAAAAATTCCCGCGACCTACAGGGGTTCAGGGACTGCGTCAGTATTGACAGGGGCTCTTGGTGAGAGTGTCAGTATTTACAGGGTGTTCCGCGGAATTTGTAATTATTTACAGGTGCTCCCGGGAGTGTGTCAGTAGTTACAGGCGGTCCCATGGAGGGTCAGTATTTACAGGGCGTCTCAGGGATTGTGTCAGGATTGACAGGGAGACTTGGGGAGAGCGTCAGTAGTTACAGGGGTGCCCGTGGACTTTGTTTTTTCAGCGGGTGTTAGGGAGAGCTACAGTATTTCAAGGTGGTCCCAGGGAGTGTGCCAGTGTTTACAGGGATTCCAGGGGAGTGTGTCAGTATGCACCGAGCCCCTATAAATTCTGACACGCTCCGCAGGACTCCCTGTAAATACTGACATAGTACCTGAGAATCCCTGAAAATGCCACCACACTCCCAGGGACCCTCTGTAAACGCTGACACATTTCCCAGGGCCCGCTTTATACACTGAAAAATTCCCTCGGCCTCCTCTGTATACTGACACACATCCCCGGACCCTTGTACGTATAGACACACTCTACACAACTAACCACAAATACTGGGATATCCCGTAAATACCGACACACACCTCACGACACACTGTAACTACTGTCACATTCCCTGGAATCCGCTGTAAATACTGAGAAACTCCCTGGGGCTGCATGTAAATACGGACACATTTCCCAGGGACCCCTCTAAACACGAACACATTCCCTGGGACTTCACCTAAACACTGACACATTCCACGGAACCCCCGTAAACACTGATAAACTCCCAGGACCCCCTGGAAATAATTACACATTCCCCATTCCCCCTGTAAATACCGATACACACGCCGGAACTCCCGTAAACACTGACACACTCCACCCCCGGATACCGATACTCTCCCTGGGACACCCTGCAAATACTGATGCAATCACCGGGACCGCTGTAAATTCTGTCACACTCCTCGGGAAGCCCTCTAAATACTGACATATTCCCTAGACACCCTTTAAATACTGGCAAAGTCCCAGAGAACCCCTGAAAATACTGCCACACTCCCCAGGACCCTTTGTAAATACTGATATATTCCCCGGGACCAGCTGCAAATATTGACACATTCCCTGTCCCCGCTATAAGTACTGAGAAACTCCCTGGGACTCCCTGTATACAATGACACATTTCCCAGGGTACCCTCGAAACACTGACACATTCCCCAGGAGCTCCTCCAAATACTGACACACAGCCCCACACCCCTGTACAGACAAACTCCCTGCGACCCACTGTAAATCTTGACATACTCCCTGAGACCCCCTGGAAATACCGACACACCACCCCTCCCGGGACCCCCTGGAAATACCAAAACACTGTAGGGATTCTCTGATTCTATTCTATGATGCCCTTGTCCTGTGAATGAATGAATAAATAAAGAAACCTGGTGAAGCCGCCAAACAGCATAGCCAGCAAGTGATAGACACAGCAAAGTGATCCCACCATCAATGGATCAAATCTGAGCTCTGCAGTCCTGCCACATCTCGTCATTTACTGTGGTGCACAATTAAACAACTGATTGGACGTGAAGACTCCACACATATCCCCATCCTCAATGATGGAAGAGCCCAGCACATCAGTGCAAAAGATAAGGCTGAAGTATTCATAGCAATCTTCAGCCACAAGGACCAAGTGGATGATTCATCTCGGGCTTCGCCAGCATCACAGATACCGGTCTTCAGTAAATTCAATTCACCCCACGTGATGTCAGGAAACACTTGGAGACACTGGATACTGCAAAGGTCACAGGCCCTGACAATATTCTGGCAATAATACTGAAGACTTGTGCTCCAGAACGTGCCGCTCCCCGTGCCAAGCTGTTGCAGTGCAGTTTCAACACTGGTATCTACCCGACACAGTGGAAAATTGCCCACGTATGTGCCGGATTGCAAACATAGGACAAATCCAACCTGGCCATATACTGCCCCATCAGGCTGTACTCAATCATCAGGAAAGTGATAGAAGGTGTCAGTAACATTGTTATCAAGCAGCACCTGCTCAGCGACGGCCAGTTTGGGTTGACAGGGCAGCTCAGCTCCTGACCTCATTACAGCCTTGGTTCAAACATGGACAACACAGCTGCATTCCAGAGGGGAAGTGAGAGCTCCAGCCCTTTACAACAAGACTACATTTGACCAAGTGTGGCATCAAGAAGCCCGAGCAAAACTGGACTCAATGGGTATAAGGGGACAAATTCTCCACTTGCTGGAGTCATACCTGGCACGCAGGAAAATGAATGATCTTATTGGAGGTCAGATATCTTAGCTCCAGGGGATCCCTGCAGGAGTTTCTCGGGGCAGTGTCCGAGATATAACCATCTTCAGCTGCTTCATCAATGAACTTGCATTCTTCATAAGGCCAGAAGTTGGGATGTTCCTGATGATTGCACAATGTTCAGCATCATTCATGATTCCTCAGATCCTAAAGCAGTCCTTGTCCAAATGCAACTAGATCTGGGCAATACCCAGGCTTGGTCAGACAAGTGGAAGTTACATTCACACCACAGAAATACCAGGCAATGACCGTCACCAACAAGAGACAACCCCCCGCCCCCGACAAACAATTTGTTACATTCACTGCATCCCACACTGTCACCGTCGTGGGGGTGAGCTTTGAACAAAAACTGAACCAGACTCACCACATAAACACAGTGACTACAAGAGCAGGTCAGAGGTGAGGAATGCTGCGGCGACTAACCCACCTCCTGATTCCCCAGAACGTGTCCACTGTCTACAAGGCATAAGTCAGGACTGTGATGGAACGCTCCCCATTTACCAGGATGGCCGCAGCTGTAACAACATGCAAGAAGCTTGACTCCATCCAGGACAAAGCAGCCCAGTTGACTGACACGATATCGACAATCATCCACTCCCTCCACCACCAATGATGAGCGGCCTCAGCAGCACTGTGTACGATCTACAAGATGCATGGCAGAAATTCGCCAAAGCTCCTCATGCAGTACCTTCCAAACCCATGACAGCTTCCATCTCGAACGACAAGGGCATCAAGTACATGGGAACACCTCCTTCAATCCCACTCCAAGCCACTCGTGATTCTGATTTAGAAATATATCCGGAATCCTTCACTGCGACTGTTCAAAAGATGGGAATTCCCTCCCTCATGGCACTGTGGGGGCAACCCACAGCAGGCGAACTGCAGCGGTTCGAGAAGGCAGCTCACCACCAACATCTCCAGGACAATTAGGGATGGGCAATAAATGCTGGACCAGTCAGTGACACACACATCCAACAAATAATTGAAGAAACAAACTCTTATTAATTAGTGATTTTTCACAGTCTCACAGCCAGCCATGCCTCATATACACACATCTTAGTGACAATGTGGTGACCGTAACCAGACCCACAGTGAGCCTGGGCTCATCCACACTCCTCCCAGTCACATTTCTGATTTGAAAAATACACCTTTTTCACAAGAAATCTCTTTGTATATGTACAATGTCACAACTGCAGTTGCGTTCTGTCCAGCTGCGTATCAAATAAACAAATAAAGCATTGGACTTTGGCTCCACCCAATGAACCAAAGACCTCTCTCAGACATACAACAAAAATATTTACATACATGTGAGACACGGGGAGGGTCCGATAACTGAATGGACCCTCATTTACCTTCAGCAGGAAAACCTCAGACAGTGGTCCTTCCCGACTGTGCCTCGGCAGCAGCAGCCCCATCGTCCCAGTTATGCCCCAAGCTTTTAGTGCATCCCAGTTATGCCTCGTGGACACACCACCTGGTTACTGACAGGGAGCCTGGCAGCATCTACACGCTTCCGCGTCATGATGCGGTGACTGGAAATGGTCTCACAGTGGCCCTGGCCTCATTCGCACAACTCACAGGAAGTCCGACTTGACTGTAAACGGTCTGACAATTGCCCTCACCTCATTGACACACCTCCAGTAATTATACAGGGACGCAAAACAGTCTCACACCGAGCATGGCCTTATTTACACTCCTCCCAGAAACTAAACAGTGATTTTAAACAGTATCACAGTGGGCCTGGCCTCATCTCCATGCTTCCGACTTACTATACGGTGACTGTGAACAGCCTCACAGCAAGTCTGTCCTCATCCGTGCACCTCCCAATAACTATATGCTGAAGGTAAACATTGAGCCTGGCCTCATCCACACACTCCCTGCAGCTATACGGTAACTGTAAAAGGTCTCACACTGAGTCGAGAGAGAGTAGGAACTGCTAATGCTGGAGTCTGCGAGAACTAGGTGTGGGCTGGATGAACACAGCACGACAGGCAGCATCAGAGCAGCAGGAAAGCTGATGTTTCAGGTTTCACCCACAGCCACTTCCAGGGCAGTGTACTGTGGCACAGGCCAACAAGGTGCACATAAACAATCTGACAGGTCGTGCCCTTCTCACCACCCGCCAATCTATGTTTTGTTGTTTGTTGGAAAGTTCTGATGATGAGACATTGTACCAAATGACTTTGTCAGTCTGCTCTGGGAACTACACGACAGGATCCAGCCTCTCCTTTTCCCACAGGGTCTCGAGCACGCTGCGTGCTGACCACTACCTGATGGACTGGCGGTCAGAGGTTTGTTTCTTTGCAAATTTCACAACAAAGGACATATGTTATAGAACGGTCCAAATACTTGGAGCTTTCCGTGGCAGAGAGGCCAGTCCCTTCGTTCGCAACACTGGGATCAGGTCGTACCTCAGTACCTAGTGACACTCGGTCTTTGCGTACTGAGAGTCTACACACAGCTTAATGCACAACAAGGTGGACATCAGGATGAGGGTGACATTGGGTACGTTCTTCCCCCACTTAGCCAGAGCTTAGTATATGGAGTTGTTGCAGACACGGTCTATCTTAGGCTTCCAGTAGGAATGGAAGATGGCTCGGATGAGGGAAACAGTGCAGTGTGGGTGATGGGCCAGAACTGTGCCATGCACAACAACAGAGAGAGTGCCTCACACCTGATGACCAGGATTTTACCCACAATGTGCACCTCCCAAGGCTTTCTGCACGCCCCAGGCTCTCTGAACTGTGTGCCCAGCACTTTTGGGTAATCTGCCCTGACGGTGAAGGGAATGAAGGATCATTCAGGCCAGATCCCAAAGGACATGGCCTCACTCTTGTCTCGATTTACCATGGCTCCCGAGGCGAGTTTGAAAGGGTCACAGATGCTCATGAACCTGCGCACTGACACTGGGGCTGAGCAGAGATTGGTAACATCGTTATCGGACAGGGACGCTTTGACCTGCAGGCCCGCTCTACCTGGAATAATCACACTTCTCAGGCTCACATCCTTACTGATGGACTCAGCAAAGGGCTCGATAGAGCACACAAAAAGGCACGAGAGAGTGGGCAGCCCTGCCAGACCTTGGATCTGATGGGTAAGCTCTGTGATTCCCATACGCAGATTGAGACTGCGCTGATGATGTCGGTGTAGATCTGTCGGGCCCAATTGCAGATTCTCTCCCCAAAGCCCATTTTATAAAGCACATCCCACATGTTGGTCTGCAATATCCTGCCAAAGGCCTTCTCTTGGTCCAGGCTGATGAGACAGGTATCCACCCCTCTGTTCTGCCTGCCGGTGATCGTATCCCTAGGAGCACGAGGCTCTCAGAAATCGTCCTGTCCGCTGCAGCACAGGTTTGGTCAGGGTCAGTCACCAATTGCAGAGCAGACCTGACCCAGTTACAAATGACTGAGACAGGATTTTGTAGGCTACATTCGCCAACTATATTGGTCGCTGCTTTCTAACTTCCTCCCTCAATCCCTTCCACTTGCAGGTCAGGGTGATGATACCATTCCTCATGGATTCGCTCATAGTACCTGACAGAAGCATACTGTCGTACAGCTCCAGCAGGCCCTGGCCAATCAACTCCCAAAGAGCTGAATACAACTCGGCTGGAAAGGCATCACTTCCCAGAGTTTTATTCTGTTCTTAGGACTCGAAGGCCTTCTCCAGCTCATCCAGAGATAATGGTCGGTCCAGGCTCTCCTGCTTGGTGTTGTCGAAGACCCCCAGGATTGAGGACAGGAATGTCTGGGTGTCATTGCGCCGGCTGTGGTCAGAGTGTCATACGGACTGGCTTAAAAGGATTTGCTGAGCTTCAGGATGTCAGATTGAGACAAACTTATCGAGCTATGTTCATCCTTCAGGCTGCTGAGCACAGAGCTCTCCTTTCGCATCTTCAAGAAGGAATGTGAACAGATCTCATTAGGTCACATGCAGCTTTAAAGGACACTGATTTGGCCTCCATTGGAAGACTGTAACTAATTCCAGTCTCCCTGCTCTCGGAAGGATGTTGTGAAACCGGAAAGGGTTCAGAAAAGATTTACAAGGATGGTGACTGGGTTGGAGGGTTAAAGCTAAAGGACGAGGCTGAATAGACTGGGTCTATTTTCCCTGGAGCATCAAAGGCTGAGGGATGACCTGATAGAGATTAGTAACAGCATGAGAGGCATGGATAGGGTTTATAGACATTGTCTGTTCCCTGGGGTGGGAGAGTCCATAACTGGAGGGCAGAGGTTTAAAGTAACAGGGGAAAGATCTAAAAGGGATTTAAGGTACATTATTTTCATGCAGAGGGTGGTGTATGTATGAAATGAGCTGCTAGAGAGAGGACTGGAAGCTGGTACAATTTCAACATTTAAAAGCCATCTGAATGGGAAAATGAATAGGAAGAGTTCAGAGGGATACGGGCCAAATGCTGGCAAATGGGACTACATTTATTTAGGATATCGAGTCAGCATGAACAAGTTGGACCAAAGGGTCTGTTTCAGTGCTGTCTGTCTCTGACTGTTATTCTCTCTTGCTCCACAGTGCAGACCCTGAACCGCAAGATGATCTTGGAGGCCTCCAAGGCAGAGAGTGGGGCTTGGTGCCTCGACACCTCCTGGGGCTCCTCGGCGACATTGACCCGATTGTCTGGAGTAAGAGTAGGTGTTGCACGGGTTTCTGGAGTTTGAACAGTTTTGCCCAACTCTCTCTCACCTTCTGAACACTTTTCAGGACAAAGAACTTCTTGGTGTTCCCTTTGACTGCCTCCCACCAAGTGCAAAAAGGGTCTTCATCGTTCTCCAATCTGTGTGCTCTCTTTTGAGCTTCTTCATGATTTTTCTGGGGTCAACAGTTTCACATTCAGCTTCCATGTTCCCTTGCCTGCCCGCTGGTCATCCTGTAGGTGACAGTCAGCCAGCAGGAGGCAGTAGTCAGAGAAGAACACCGGCTTGACTTCACTGGATATGATCGAGGACGTGTGGGCGCAAACAGGAAATCTATCCAATGGGTGTATCGACCCGTCTGGCTATGACCAGGCGTTTCTCCTCTCTGCTCAGTCTGCAGGGGTGCTGAAGATGTTATGCAGCTTGGCAAATTCAACCGTTTCCATCAGAAATCTGGACGTCGAGTCCAGTTCACTGTCATACCCTCCATATTGTTCATTCGTGCCGATGATGCAGCTGAAGTCTCTGGCCAGAATAACTGGCCTGGACATCACCAGCAGCAGTGGAAGCAGGACGGCCAACCCCTCACTCTTTCCCAGTGGGGTCTCCATGTTAATTACTCCGGGAAGCGTTTCTCTATGAGCCTGGCCTGATCTACACATCTCCCACAAACTATATGGTAACTGTCAACAGTCTTAAAGTGAGCCCGATTGATTCACCCTCCTATCAGTAACTTGCCAATGATTACTGCCTGTTTCACAGTCAGTCTAGTCTGATCTTCTCTTCCTCTGAGTGAATCCTTTCTGCCTTCTTCCATTCAGCCCGTGCCTTTGCGACTACAGCCAGATTCCCCTTCAGGCTGCATTTCATTCTCCTCACTGTCTCGGTGCTGCCACATACATCACCTGTCTCTCCATTTCCCTCTGTAATAGTTCTTGTGAAACCCATCCCCCTCCCTGCCCCACCTTCCAGCTGCAATGTTGGAAGATCACCACATTGGGCATTGCCATTAGTGCTCCAGCTCATTCATATTTCTTCACAAAACAGAAACACAACTCATCAACAAGAGTAAGTGGCAGGCAAATGAGATACATCAGACATCTAAAAGCAGTTTGTTGTTCAAAAGTGGAACTAACTTTAATTTGTATGCGTACAATAGAATCAGGAAGAATAATACATATGTAGCATGCAACTCATTTCACTGAACACATTTGTGCAAATAAATAATATCTCTGCAGTTCAACCAATTCCAACAGCACAACAGTAGAGACAGAACATTTGGAAATGATACAGAAATTTCAGATACTAATGATTTAAAGAGGAGTACAGATTAAGATCGGGGAAACTGAACATGGTGTACACACTAAAATCCATGTCGCAATTGGAATGCCTCATTCAGGCAATGACATCTCTCTCCCTCAGTCTCAAATGGTCTTCTTCCCATTCGATTTTCTTCCACTCTCTGGGCCACCCCCAATAAGCAGTTCCCTTCCCTCCCCAGTTTAGCCTCATGCTTTCCTTTACACTGGTATGGAATGGTATCTTTCTAGTACGTTTGATTTTCGATGAACACACCGCACTGGTTTGTGACCAGGTCGGCCAGTTGAACCTCACAGAATATGAGTTGCCTGGTTGTTCCATATTAACAGCCCAAATCAGGGAGCCCTGGCTGACAGATAAGAAGTATGAGGGTCAGAGATGCTGACACCCTGGCAACTATCTCTGAATGAGGCAGTGCTAAAGTTGAAGACAGTTCATTTGTAAATAAAAGTTGAATTGGAGATCGACACTGGCCTCAGTGTATTTAAAATACATCTCCAGCACTGGGTTTGAATATTATTGTTATCCTTTTGTTATCAAACATCTCTGTGTGCAGTGATCAGCAGGGTACATGGAGATGTGGGAACAGGTTTGTTTAGATTCCCTACAGTGTGGAAACAAGCCCTTTGGCCCAACAAGTGCACACCAAACCTTGGAGCATCCCACCCAGACCCATGCCCCTGAACACTATGGGCAATTTAGCATGGCCAATCCACCTAGCGTGCACATCTTTGGACTGTGGGAGGAGACCGGAGCACCTGGAGGAAACCCACACAGACACAGGGACAAGGTGCAAATTCCACACAGACTGAGGCTGGAATTGAACCTGGGTCCCCAGTGCTGTGAGGCTGCAGTGCTAACCGCTGAGCCACCGTGCCGCCCCATATCGTGTTGCTTTTGCACAAACTTTGATGAAGAGGAAAATGCCACTGATAATGGGAACTGCAGATGCTGGAGAATCCGAGATAACAAAGTGTGGAGCTGGATGAACACAGCAGGCCAAGCAGCATCTCAGGAGCACAAAAGCTGACATTTCGGGCCTCGACCCTTCATCAGAGAGGGGGATAGGAGAGGGAACTGGAATAAATAGGGAGGGGGGGATGCGGACCGAAGATGGAGAGAAAACAAGATAGGTAGAGAGGAGAGTACAGGTGAGGAGGTAGGGAGGGGATAGGTCAGTCCAGGGAAGACGGACAGGTCAAGGAGGCAGGATGAGGTGGTAGGTAGGAAATGGAGGTGTGGCTTGAGGTGGGAGGAAGGGATGGGTGAGAGGAACAACATGTTAGGGAGGCGGAGACAGGCTGGGCTGGTTTTGGGTTGCAGTCGGGGGAAGGGAACAGCTGGGCTGGTTTTGTGATGCAGTAGGGGGAGGGGAAGAACTGGGCTGGTTTTGGGATGCAGTTGGGGAAGGGGAGATTTTGAAGCTGGTGAAGTCCACATTGATACCATTGGGTTGCAGGGTTCCCAAGTGGATTATGAGTTGCTGTTCTTGCAACCTTCGGGTGGCATTATTGTGGCACTGCAGGAGGCCCATGATGGACATGTCGTCTAAGGAATGGGAGGGGGGAGTTAAAATGGTTCGCGACTGGGAAGTGCAGTTGTTTGTTGCCAACCCAGTGGAGGTGTTCTGCAAAGCGGTCCCCAAGCCTCTGCTTGGTTTCCTCAATGTAGAGCTGGTCAGGAGTGAGGGGGCAGGTCACTGTGAGGGGGTCAGGACTGCAGGGGCAAGTCACTGTGAGCGGGTAAGGACGGAGAGGGCAAGTCCTTGTGATTGGGACAGGACTGAAGGGGCGAGTCGCTGTGAGGGGGTCAGGACTGCAGGGGCAAGTCGCAACGTGCGGGTCAGGACTGCAGGGGTAATTCGCTGTGAGTGGGTCAGGTCTGCAGAGAGAAGTCGCTGTGAGCAGGTCAGGACTGCAGGGTCTAGTCACTGTGAGCGGGTCAGGAGTGAGGGGGAAAGTCGCTGTGAGCGGGTCAGGACTGCAGGGGCTAGTCACTGTGAGCGGGTCTGGACTGGAGGGGCAAGTCGCTGTGAGCGGGTCTGGACTGGAGGGGCAAGTCGCTGTGAGCGGGTCAGGATGGAGGGGGCAATTCGCTGTGAGCATTTCCCTCAGTCACTGCATCCCATTTCCCTCAGTCACTGCATCCCATTTCCCTCAGTCACTGCATCCCATTTCCCTCAGTCACTGCATCCCATTTCCCTCAGTCACTGCATCCCATTTCCCTCAGTCACTGCATCCCATTTCCCTCAGTCACTGCATCCCATTTCACTCAGTCACTGCATCCCATTTCACTCAGTCACTGCATCCCATTTCACTCAGTCACTGCATCCCATTTCCCTCAGTCACTGCATCCCATTTCCCTCAGTCACTGCATCCCATTTCCCTCAGTCACTGCATCCCATTTCACTCAGTCACTGCATCCCATTTCACTCAGTCACTGCATCCATGCTGCACGGTCCACGCTATGTATAAATGTGGCATAAAATCCTTACTTGTATGTTCATTTCCTCTTGTAATAACATGTGGCATCATTAGCATCCTTAATCACTTGCATTTAATCGGAAAGCCTGGTACAAACACCAGATAACATGACAGTCCGAACAGAACGCATTTTCCAATGCTTTAAACATATAGTCATGTGTGTCTCAGTGAATAAAAATCCTCCTCATTTTACCGTAATTAAATCTCAGAATAAAGGGAGTATGTCTGAAAGTCGTCTCATCCGAAGGAAAACAGACTTGCTCCAGGAAAGCTGCTAAAATATATCAAAAAAAAATATGAAATGATTCTGGAAATTTCTGCAACACAAAGATCAAAGGAAACAATAGTTTGATGAACACACTGTTAAGTGTTGCACTTACACATCACATTTTGGAAAACAAACCACACTGATTTTCTACTTTGCAGAAAAAAATTGTTCCAAGTCTTCATTATGCAGCAGAGAACTGAAAAGGCGTAGACTTTTAACCTGCATAGAAAGTATGTGCGGAAGTTAAAACAAACAAAAAAAAGCCACTTCTGTCCTAAAAAGACAATATCATATTACAAAAAGGCAGGGAAGTTGGAGAATGCAGCATCATGCTTCCTGCAGAGATCAAGTTTTGTCTGTGTCGTAAAAAACAAAAAAAACTGTGGGCACTGTAAATCAGCAACAAAAGCATAAGTTGCTGCAAAAGCTCAGCAGGTCTGGCAGCATCAGTGAAGAGTGGGATCTGAGGAAGGGTCACAGGACGCGAAACATTAACTCTGACATTGTCTACGTCATAGTGAGTTATGTCTATTGCTTCAGCAAAATCCAACCAACTCTGAATGAAAATCAATGCTTAAGAAATATCCAAAACATCCGCTGTCCCCGTTGTGGCTTCCTCTACATTGGGGAAACGATGCAGAGGCTTGGGGACCGCTTTTCAGAACACCAACGCTCAGTTTGCAATCAACAACTGCACTTCCCAGTCACTAACCATTTCAACTCCCCCTCCCATTCCCGAGAGGACATGTCCAACCTGGGCCTCCTGCAGTGCCATTATGACGCCACCCGAAGGTTGCAGGAACAGCAACTCATATTCTGCTTGGGAACCCTGCAGCCCAATGGTATCAATGTGGATTTCACAAGCTTGCAAATCTCCTGTCCTGCCACTGCATCCCAAAACCAGCCCAGCTCGTCCCCGCCTCCCTAACCTATTCTTCCTCTCACCCATCCCCCCCTCCCACCTCATACCGCACCCCTATTTCCCCTCATCCCGCTCCCTTGACCTGTCCGGCCTCCCCAGACTGACCTATCCCCTCCCTGCCTCCGTACCCATACTCTCCTCTCCACCGATCTTCTCCTCCATCCATCTTCCATCCGCCTCCCCCTCTCTCCCTATTTATTTCAGAAACCGCACCCCCTCCCCATTTTCTGAAGGTGGTTCTCGGCCCGAAACGTCAGCTTTTGTGCTCCTAAGATGCTGCTTGGCCTGCTGTCTTCATCCAGCTCCACACGTTATTATCTCGCATTCTCCAGCATCTGCAGTTCCCATTATCTCTCCAAAACAAAGGCTGCTGTCTTTCAAAACCCAATCTCAGATTTTGAAGATAGTCCTTACCCTGAAAAAATACCAAATATGTATAAAGTGGAAAACTGGAGGTGAAACCATTCAAAAAATTTTCATTGGCACAACAAATGTTCAAACTGTAAAAGCAGGTTAAGCACCTGTATATAAGCAAACTTTAAACAGACACTTACAGCCAACAAATGTGAGAAATAGCCATTTCTTGCTGGATTACCAATTTTGCTGTTGGGAAAATAGGCCTAGGCTTAGCAATGTAAATTCAAACAAGATAGCCCCCTCTCAGAACTCAACACTCAGTCGTAGAGTTCTGTTTTCACAGGTTGGCGTATAATAGCATCAAGCACAATACACCAAATCTTCTTTGGTACCTTTTCCTTCCATAAAACTGCTTTTAGTAGATGCGCACAGAAATCATTTTATACACGTTGAACAGTTGGTCAGTTCAAGAGGCCAGTTCCAGCACTTCGACTTGCATCTGCTTCATCATCAAAACAGAACAAAATAAAGACCCACTCTTTGTAAGTCACGTTTTCCATTTTTAGTGACAAGGTGAAGTGCGAGAACTGCTCACTTGATGTTAAAAACTCCTAAGTATGTACCTATATATTTCAATTCTGTGAAATATGTGGAATGAGTTCGAGAGAAGGATTAATTTTCTTGTGCTGGGAGAGAGCTGGGACAGATAAAATAGGTTGAATGGCCTCCTCCCATGCTAAAAATGTCCATAACTGTTCTTGGCCCTGCTAAATTGAAGTGGCCATCCTTTCATTATGACTGTGAGACGCAGCATGTTACGATAGATGGCACAATGAAGAAATCCTTTGTTATTAATGAATTTTTCAGCACTAGGCATTCTTCCGAAGTCAAATGTTCGATATGTACCTGTTGCACTGACTTGGTTCCAAACAGTTATAATGTGGAGGTGCTGGTGTTGGACTAGGATAGACAAAGTCAGAGCTCACATGACATCAGGTTATAATCTGACAGGTTTATTTGAAATCACACAAGCTTTGGGAGTGCAGTCCCTTCATCAGGTGCGGTCAGGGAGGTAAACACACAGACACACAATTGATAGGCAGACAGATCAAAACATCCTGCAACTGGTGTGAGTGGAGTGTCAGATAATAAGTCTTCATCCAGGATGTTTGTTTGTTTGCAGATATTTTGTTGAAGAAACACACAACTTGTAGTTACAGTCAGTGTGGTATCTTATAAATTCTTGCTTTTGAAATAAAGGTTAAAACTCTAAGACAGATTCTGAACACAAGCCTCTAAACTACAAGTCAGAGTCTGACCTGAGATGTCACCTTTTGTACATTCCTGTTGCGCTGCCTGATTATCATGACAACACAGCACTGACATGTACTTTATAAACGCTTTACTTGCCTCTAACACTCTTGGTCACCTGTATAGAGTTATTATCTGACACTCCACTCACGCCAATTCTATGATCTTTTGATCTCTCTGCTGATAAGCTGTGTCTCTCTGTGGTCACCTCACTAACTGCACCTGATGAAGGGGCTGCACTCCAAAAGCTTGTGTGATTTCAAATGAACCTGTTGGACGACAAGCTGGTGTCATGTGACTTCTGACTTCAAACAGTTATAGAATGTGTTTTCAATCCTATCGTGACTTGACACTAAGTCAAGTTCTTAAAATTTATAAAATGAGAATGTCCAGTGAACTATGTCTAACGTTGAGCGCTTAAAAAAGGAAATATTACAACCATAGTCTAGTCAGACAGTAAAGACAGAAGGAATGATTTCATCGACTGTGTCTGACACCACACAATTAATCCCCCTGATCGAAGAAAGGTTGGCTGCGTTCTGTTTCTTCAGGAACATCCAGCTAATACCACCTTACTACTGCTTGTTTTATTCATCTGGTGTTCCATCTAATTCCTTGCAGTCTTGGTCAAACCTTCATGTAATTTATTTAAATTTTCAATAAAATAAATTTAACTTTGTATTCCAAAATTTTAACATCTCCTTTTAAGGTTTGAACGGTTCACTTCGTACACTGCACATGTTGTGTCAATAATTGGAGAACATGGTGGAAAAATCAAGATATATTGACAAGTAAACAAATGGCTAACTTCTGTTTCCTTGTCAGTAATGCCTTTTGAACAGAACATAAAGTTGCGCAACTATGTAGAGATAACAATTTAAAACTGGGAAGACCACTTTGTGGTCCCCACACCAATCTCTATTCACGACCTACTGATTGCATTACTCCGCCTTGGCAACAATGTAATATTACACTTGTCTCAGCACAACCTTGGCATCTTGTTTATCCCATGATGAACGTCCGACCACACATTCATGCAATCCCTAAAGCTGTCTCTTTATATCTTTTCAATCCTGCCTACCTGTCTGTTGTCTCGGCTCATTAGCAGTGAAACCTTCACCTGGAACTACTTCACTTCTGGACCTGACAATTCCAATGCATTCCCTGATGGAGACCCACATTTGTCCATTGAACACTTGAGGTCGTCTAAAACTCCACTGCCTGAGTCTCAACTTGAACCAATTCCCATTCTCTGTACTTTCTACCTGACTGATACTATTAACAGTAATTTTATTAAATTCTCATTTTTGTTTACAAATCGTTACTTGGCTATGCCTATCGCTATTTTGGTAATCTCCACCAGTCCAATCATACTTCAGGACATCTGCACTCGTCTAATTATGTCCGCTTGCCCACTCTTGATTTTAAACAGCCCACTACTAGTTGCCAAACATTTCATTGTGTCGGCTTCAAACCCAAGAAGAGACTTCCTACACCTTCAGCGAGCAAACTCACATCCAGAACCTCAACCCAAGCAACAAATCCTCTCAAAACTCGCTAACTTCCTACAACTCTTAGCCTCTGTACATTTCCTCTTTTAAGGCACTTTTTCAAACAATCCTCTTTCATCAAGCTCTTGATCATCAGAACTAACAACTTAATAAGGCTCAGTTGTATTCTGGGATCGTTAATACTCCAATCAGATGCCTTCAAAGTCTCCCTCCATTAAAGAGATTTTATAAGTGGTTGAAGTCATTGCCAAGCAGAGGGGGACGAATTGGGGAGTTATTTCAAAGAGCTACGATATGCCAAACGACCTCCTTCCACACTGGCCAACTCTGATTGTACAAAAACAAAAATGATTTTCAGACTTGGGAAGATCCCTCAAAAATGTCACAAGTAACCAGCTTTTGGGCAGAGTCGAGCTGCTGAGATGATAGACCAGGATTTAGGGGTACCAGGAGTGATAATATGCTGAACACAATCAAATTTTGAGGTTGTAGAATGATGTGGTCTTCAGCATTTTTGACACTTGGACCATTTTCCTTCCTTTCCACAGAACAAGTCAAATAGCGGCAGCACAATGTTGCATGGCCGCTCAAGCTTGCTCCACCGTCGATGATGATTGTGGCTGGTCTTCCACATCAATTCAACTTTTGCTCATATCTCATCCTCTTTTCAAAACATCGATCTATTCACGTGTAGTATCCCTCTCGCTAACTTAATGAGAATTCATTCCAATCAATGAACTCCTAACGCTGACCCACCCCAGGTCAAAAAATTCAGCCGAGATCAGGAACTGATCTCGCCTGTATGGCTGAGCTGGCTTTTAAAAAGTTTGCCGGTGAGAGTCCCAGTGAGAAACATTCATTGAAAAAAAATAATTGCATGGATGGCTCTCCAATCCTAAACTCTATTCAAATTCAGTTGGTTTGTGATACAGACTGATGCCCTGCAGAGAGGGCTCAATTGCCACACCAGTGAGCTGACCACAAAGGGTCTTCGCCTCAACCCCTCTACTTCCCTGAGGCATGGTGATCTTCAGGTTAAATCATAACCAGTTGTCTCTCTCTAACGAGTCGCCAAATGGCGTGCCTTTACCTTGAACCCTGATAACATGGCAACAAGCAGATAACTCAGCTGATGTCACTGACTAATAGAATCCTCAACTATACTAATATTAACCATGTGATATCATCAGAAGGCATGCTCAACTCAGTTTTAATTTGCAAATTAAGTTAACAACCATTCAATCAATATTACTGAAGTACTCATATTACTGATCGTCTCGATACAACATTGTGGTTACATCTGTTCATGAGTGAAGTGTAATGTAATTGCACTTACTGTAGTTTTATCAATGTGATCCTGCAATGAGTCAATAAGCAGGTCACTCACAGGTTGCCGATCAGTGTGGACCCCCTCAGCTGTTATCACCTGAGCCTCAAGATCATCCAGAACTTTCTGCAGTTCTTGAAGTTTCTCCAACGCCTTTTCCACCTGTTTCTGCCAGTTGCTCGCACGGATTTTCAGTTGTTCCCAATTTTCCTTCACTTCTATTGACTGTTTGCGGACAGCTTTGGCAATTCTCTGGGCTCTCTCTTCCGGGGCAGGTTCTGGAAATATGGAATGCAAATAATTTATCAACTCTTCATGATTTTGATCGATAGATTTTCTTTCTAATCCCCTTTCCTTTAAAAGGTCTCTATGGACTTTCTCCTGAAATTGGGATATATAGTATAAGACGAAAGATTTTGGTACAGGCACATCAATGATAAATTCTGTAATTAGCTGGCAGGTCGCGGAGCCATTAACAGAGAATCACAGAGAACCAATACAAAGCCAAATAAAATTCTGCAGATATTTGAAATTTGTCACTACCAAGGAAACTTTAAAGAAGGAAAAGGATTAGTGACTAAATGGGTACAATTCTCAACAAAAGATTTGAAAAATCCTTTCAGGATATCTTTCATAGCTATGAGACAAACATCCAACACAAACCAACTTTCATCTTTCAGGACTGGCAAGTTAGAATGATAAACCCAAAGTCTACCCTGCATAGTTCGCTCGAGAACTCACTTAATGAGGTTGTTAAGAGATGTAGAGATAACAAAGTGTGCAGCTGGATGAACACAGCAGGCCAAGCAGCATCTGAGGAGCACAAAAGCTGACACGTTGGGCCGAGACCTTTCATCAGAAAAGGGGGAGGGGGAGAGAGTTCTGAAATAAATAGTGAGAGAGGAGGAGGCGGATCAAAGATGCATAGAGGAGAAGATAGGTGGAGAGGAGACAGACAAGTTAAAGAGGTGGGGATGGAGCCAGCAGAGGTGAGTGTAGGTGGGGAGGGAGGGAGGGGATAGGCCAGTCCGGGGAGGACGAACAGGTCTCCGGGGCGGGAAGAGGTTCGGAGGTAGGAAATGGGGGTGGGGTTTGAGGTGGCAGGATGGGATCGGTGGGCTGGTTTTGGGATGCGGGAGGGGGAGGGGTGATTTTGAACCTTGTCAAGTCCACATTGATACCATGGAGTGCAGGGTTCCCAAGCGCAATATGAGGTGCTGCTCCTGCAACCTTCAGGTGGCATCGTTGTGGCACTGCAGGAGGCCCAGGATGGACATGTTACCTGAGGATTGGTAGGGAGAGTCGAAACAGTTCGCGACTGGGAGGTGCAGTTCTTTAGTGCAAACTGAGCACAGGTGAAGCGGTCCCCAAACCTCTGTTTGGTTTCCCCGATGTAGAGGGGGCCACAACGGCAACAGTGGATACAGTCTACCACATTAGCAGATGTGCAGCTAAACATCTGTTTGATGAGGAAATTCTTCCTGGGGCCTGGGATGGGGGTGAGGTATCGGGACCAGTGAATTTTAAACGTTGTGATGACAACATTTATGGATATGCAGGGAAAAGTGCTGGGTGTAGGGAGTGCTAGAGGGGAGTGTGGAGCGGATAAGGGGGTCACCTAAGGGTGGTGGGAAAAATGTCTTTGGTGGTGGGGTCGGATTGCGGATGGCAGAAGGGTCGGAGGACGACGCATTGAATCCGGATGTTGGTGGGGTGGTACGTGAGGGCGACGAGGACACTGTTTTGGTAGTTATTATGGGGTGCGGGTGTGAGGGATGAGTTGTGGGAAACGCGGGTGACACGGTCGAGGGTGTTTTTGACCACTGAGGAGGGGCAAGTTCCGGTCCTTGAACAACCCTCAACAGTTTCTCTTTCAATTCCTCCCACTTCCTACAGACAAAGAGGGTGGCCAGGGTAGCCAAATGGGCCCAAGCTATGCCTGCCTCTTTGTAGGTTACATGGAACGCTCCCTCTTCCGTACCTACACTGGCCCTCAACCCCACCTCTTCCTCCGTTACATTGATGACTGTATCGGCACCGCCTCGTGTTCCCACAAGGGGCTCTAACAGTTCATCCACTTCACCAACACCCTCCTCCCGAACTTGAAGTTAACCTGGACAATCTCTGATACCTCTCTCTCCTACCTGGACCACTCTATTTCCAACCACTGAGAAACAAATATCCATTTCAACTCCACCAATTCCCACAGCTACCAAGATTACACCTCCTCCCACCATATTCCTGCAACAATTCATCCCCTATTCCCCATTCCTTTGCCTCTGCATCTGCGCTCCCAGGATGAGGTATTCTATTCCCGTATATCTCAGATGTCCTCATTTTTCAAGGACCACAACTTCCACCACTCGGTGGCTGATAATACCCTCGACCGTGTCTCCAGCATTTCCTGCAACAAATCCCTCTCACCCCACCCCGCAACAACAACCAAAACAAAGTCTCACTCGTCTTAACGTACCACCCCACCAACCTCCAGATACAACGCATCATCCTTCGAAACTTTCAGATTCTCTGGGAGGCTACGGAGGAGGTGGCGGAGCCTTTGGCCTTGATCTTTGAATCCTCATTGTCTACAGGTTTAGTACCAGAAGGCTGGAGGGTTGCAAATGTTGTGCCCTTGTTCAAAGAGGGCAGGAGAGATGACCCAGGTAATTATAAACCCAGTGAGCCTTCCGTCTGTTGCAGGAAAAGTTTTGGAAAGGATTATACGAGATAGGATTTATAATCATCAAGCAAGCACCAATTTGATGAACGTCAACATGGATTTGTCAAGGGCAGGTCGTGTCTCACAAGCCTCTGAGTAATTTTGGAAGGTGACCAAGCACGTGGATGAGGGTCGGGCAGTTGACGTGGTGGACATGGACTTCAGTAAAGCCTTCGATAAGGTTCCACATGGTAGGCTATTGGAGAAAACATGGAGACATGGGATTGAGGGAGATTTAGCAGGTTGGATTAGAAACTGGCTTTGGCTAAGGAGGCAACCAGTGGTGGTTGATAGAAAATATTCAGCCTGGAGTCTGGTTACTACTGGTTTGTCTCAAGGATCTGTTTTGGGACCACTGCTGTTTGTCATTTTTATAAATGACTTGGACGGAGGCATTGGTAGATCGGTTAGTAAGTTTGCAGATGACACTCAAGTCGGTGTAGTGGTGGACAATGTGGAAGAATGTTGCAGGTGACAGGTAGACTTGGATGAACTGCAGAATTGGGCAGAAAGGTGGCAGATGGAGTTCAATGCGGATAAATGTGAGGTGATTCACTTTGGGATGAATAATAGGAAGGCAGAATATTGGGTCAATGGAAAGATTCTTGGTAGTGTTGCTGTGCAGAGGGTGTCCATCTATGTCGATCCCTGAAAATTGCCATGCAGGTTGATAGTGCTGTGAAGAAGGCTTGCGGTGTTTTAGGTTTTATTGGCAGTGGGATTGAGATCCAGAGCAACTGTCCAAAAAGCTGGTGCGGTCTCATTTGGAATACTGCGTACAGTTCTGGTCGCCCCATCACAGGAAGGATGTGGAAGCATTGGAAAAGGTGCAGAGGAGATGTTGCCTGGTCCGGAGCGAAGGTCTTCTGAAGAAAGGCTGAGGGACTTGGGTCTGTACTCATTGGAGAGAAGGTGGTTCAGAGGGGATTTAATAGAGACATACAAGATGATCAGTGGATGAGACAGGGTGGACAGTGTGGGTCTTTTTCCGAGGATGATGACGTCAGCTTGTATGAGGGGGCACAGCTAAACAGTGAGGGATGATAGATTTGAGATAGATATCAGAGGCCGGTTCTTTACTCAGAGAGTGGTAAGGATGTGGAACCCTCTGCCTGCCAATGCAGTTAGCTCAGCCACATTAGGGGCATTTCAACAGTCCTTGGATAAGCATCTGGATGATAATGGGATCGTGTAGGGGGATGGGCTTAGATTAGTTCACTGGTCATTCCACATCATCGCAATGAGCAAAAAAGCACACCGTTGTCTCTACTTCCCAGGAGGCTAAGGCAATTCCGTGTGCCCACAAGGGCAACTTTCATTGATGTACCACAGAAAGCATCCTATCTGGATGCATATCACAGCACGGTTCCTCTCGGAAAACAATCCCTAATTATTATGGCTCCTGCCTTTCTTCTTCCAGGCAGAATTGGTTCTGCTTTGTCATAACTAATTTGTGAGAAAATCCACGCTCAGTCTAAGTTAATTCTTCCAACAATTCAGATACCATGGAATACTGAGCAATGAGTTGGTGTGTGAGAAAAAGAGAGAGAGAGAGAGAGAGAGAGAGAGAGAGACAAAGCCAGAGAGGTTGGGGGGGTGGGGGAGGGAGACAGAGACAGAGAGAGAGAGCGCGAGAGAGAGAGAGAGAGAGAGCGCGAGAGAGAGAGAGAGAGAGCGCGAGAGAGAGAGAGAGAGTGCGCGAGAGAGAGAGAGAGAGAGCGCGAGAGAGAGAGAGAGACAGCGCGCGAGAGAGAGAGAGACAGCGCGCGAGAGAGAGAGAGACAGCGCGCGAGAGAGAGAGAGCGCGCGAGAGAGAGAGAGCGCGCGAGAGAGAGAGAGCGCGCGAGAGAGAGAGAGCGAGCGCGAGAGAGAGAGAGAGAGAGCGCGAGAGAGAGAGAGCGCGAGAGAGAGAGAGCGCGCGCGACAGAGAGAGAGCGCGAGAGAGAGAGAGCGCGAGAGAGAGAGAGCGCGAGAGAGAGAGAGCGCGAGAGAGAGAGAGAGAGACAGCGAGAGAGAGAGAGAGAGAGAGCTGGGCGATGAGGGAGAGAGGGAGAGACAGACAGACAGAATAGGTGACAGAATGTGAGTGTGTGAGCGCCTGCATCAGACAGTGAGAGAGATGTTGCTGAGGTGGAGATAGTTGAGAGTGTCGATCACCAACAATCTCTCCTGGTCCACCCAGATCGTCGCAATGGGCAAAAAAGCACACCAAATGTCTCTATTTCCCCAGCAGGCTAAGGTAATTTGGAGTGTCCGCAAGGTCAACTTTCATTCATGTACCAGAGAAAGCATCCTATCTGGATGTATGTCACAGCATGGTTTGGCAACAGCTCTTCCTCAGACCACAAGAAACTGCAGAGTCATGAACACAGCATAGTCCATCATGCAAACCAGCCTTCCATTCGTTGATTCCACCTCTACTTCCCGCTGCCTCGGGAAAGAAACTGACATAATCAAAGGCCCTTCTCACCCCACAATTACACTCTCTTCTCCCTTTTTCGGAAGGGAAGATGTAAAAAAAGTTTGTATACATGCGTGAAAAGATTCAAGAACAGCTTCTTCACTGCTGTTATTGGACATCTGAATAGGACACTGAAAAGCTTAAATCTAATTTTGATCTTGCTCTCTGTGCATCTTCTCTGTAGCTGTCACTATGTTCCGTTTCACTCATGCGCCTTGTTTGATATCACCTGTCTATACTGCATGCAGAAGAAAACTTTTCACTGTACCTGGGCACATGTGACAATGATGACTCAAATCAAGCTAATAAAATTTGAGGCTGGATGAACACAGCAGGCCAAGCAGCATCTCAGGAGCACAAAAGCTGACGTTTCGGGCCAAGACCCTTCATCAGAGATGCTGCTTGGCCTGCTGTGTTCATCCAGCCTCACATTTTATTATCTTGGATTCTCCAGCATCTGCAGCTCCCATTATCTCTGACTCAAATCAAATTGACTGTGTGCAAGAGAGAGGTGAGCATATGATTGTGCTCAAGAGTGCAAAGACAGTGCATGAAAGTGTGTGTGCGCGCATGACAGAATGTGTGTGCCAGTGACTGTGCTTGAGAGTGTGTGAAAGGGAGTTCGCACAAGAAGGGAGTGTTACAGCATGCATGAGGGAGTGAGTGTGTCTGTAAGTGTGAGTGAGCTTGACAGCAAGTGAATTTGCAAACCTAAGTGTGTGAGGGAGAGATTTGTGGTCGTGTGTGTGTACTTGAGACTAAGAGCATTGGCAAAAGATCCTGCGACAGTGCATGCAAGTGTGCCACAGAATGTGTGCAAGACCGTGTACGACTGTGTGACGGTATGGAGTATGAATGAGTGAGAATGTGACAGAGTGTGTTCGTGAGAGACTGTGTTCCTGACTTTTTTTTTGTGTGTGTGTAGTGTGTTTGTGCATGAGGGACAGAATATGCATGTGCAACATAGTGTGACTGTGAACCTCTGTTGGTGCCTGTGAGTGAAGTGATGGGGGAGAACAGGGAGAGGAGAGATAAAGACTGAGAGAGAGACAGAGAGAGAGAGACAGACAGAGAGAGAGACAGACAGAGAGAGAGACAGACAGAGAGAGAGACAGACAGAGAGAGAGAGACACACAGAGAGAGAGACACACAGAGAGAGAGACAGAGAGACAGAGACAGACAGAGAGAGAGAGAGAGAGAGAGAGAGACAGAGGGAGAGAGAGAGAGAGAGAGAGAGAGAGAGCGCATGAGAGAGAGATGAGATGAGGAATTAGAAATAATCGGTGGTCAATACCTGGAGGAAAAAAAGAACTGTGTGTGAGTGTTAAGAGAAGCCGCTGGAAGTGATATGGAGGCTATTGTTTTTTTGATTGTACTAAATGAAAAGCAAGTGTCACCTCTCAGTGTGAGGGGACAGGAGATGTGCATTAGAGCAGGAGATATAGTCAGCCTTGTCAGAGACAGCAGACAAGTTGCAAATGCATAGAAACTGACATTAAAGCTTTCTTGTCAATGTGTAAAGAGGTGAGACAAATATGACGAGTCAATATTGTACCTTTGCACTCAGTAAAATCATAGAATCATGAATCAGAGAACCCTTACAGTGTGGAAACAGGTCCGTCAGCCCAACACGTCCACGCTGCCCCTCACAGCATCCCACCCAGACCCATCCACCTATAACTCACCGAACCTACACATCACTGAACACCTTGGGAAATTTTGCATGGCCAATCCATCGACCTTGCACATCTTTTGACTGTGGGAGCAAACTCGAGCACCCGGACAAAACCCATGCAGGCACATGGAGAATGTGCAAACTCCACACAGAAAGTCACCAAAGGGTGGAATTGAGACAGTGGTGTTAACCAGAGCCACTGTGCTCTATATTATGCGAATTCAGCTGCAAGCATTTTTTTTTAAAGAAGGGAAACTTACCATCGTCACAGGATTAGAGTGGTTTCAATCTTCTGTCAGCTTTGAGAACCTTATCCATATCTGCCTTCACAAGGGCAAGGTGATGGTAATGGTGTGAGACCGGTTAGTGTGCAGCAGCTCACCGTGCAAAAAATTAATGGCACTTGCATTGCTTTTTTCCTAGGGGCATAACAGAAAGACAAGAACATGAAAAAATCCTGAAATCTTTCTCCAATTTCAATCTCAAAGGGACCATCCGTTCCTCAAAAGTCATAACCAAACTGAACATGGGCCTCCTGCAGTGCCACAAATGATGCCACCCCAAAGTTGCAGGAACAGCAACTCATATTCCGCTTGGGAACCCTGCAGCACAATGGACATGGCTGACAGCTCTGTCAACCACGAATGCAAGGAATGCTCAGTTGAGGAAGAATGCAGACATTTCGGAATCCCTCCAGCAGAAGATGATATCATTAGAACAAATGGATCTGTCTGGACAGTCCTGTTTGTCGATTTTGGGAAGTAAGACTCTATTGTTTGTCATCAAGGATATGGTTGAGTGATCATATTCAGACTGAAGAGACCAAGAATGTGAGGCTGGAGAATGGGTGCAGAACCATGCCTCTCGGAATTCCTGTGCGTAGAGGTGTGATTCTCCACCCATAATGCAACCAACAAACAGATCCAATTGGACCCCCACACACAAACCCATACAGATCAAAACCGGAAATGACAGTACTCATGGTAACAGACTGGACAGTGTCAATTCCAGACAGAGTAGAAATAACATCGTTTCATTGGAGGCTGTACTGATGATGTCACCGATTATGGTGACGAAACGTCTGAATGAGAAGAAGCCAGCTCGGCGAGCAAGTCCACAACCTCAATCAGAGAACTGGCTGTTTTGAACTACCTTGTTCAAGAGTTTCAGTTTTGATTTTGAATGTTAAATCTCGCTCCCACATCGGGATGGAGGATTACTGTTAACAGCTGCATTCTAACTAATTCATATCGAATCATTATTGTTTTGACCAGTCTTCGGGTCAGGCTCCCTCGGTGACTGAGTCTCCCAAATTGTTAAGTTCCCTCGTGAAAGACTCCCCTTCTTTACACACCCAACTAGATCCACCTCAGTTGGTACGAATTAAGCTGATTAAAAAGGATCTTTGTCTTGTGGATACCTTCCTCTGTTTCAGAAGGAGTCAAGATAACTCAGGGTGACACGGTGACTCAGTAGTTAGTAACGCTACCTCACAGCACCAGGGACCCGAGTTCCGTTCCAGCCTCGGATGACTGTCTGTGTGGAGTTTGCACATTCTCCCCTTGTCTGTGTGGGTTTCTGCTGGGTGCTCTGGTTTCCTCCCACAGTCCAGAGATGTGCAGGTTAGGTGGATTGGCAATGCTGAATTACCCACAGTGCCCACGGATGTGTAGGTTAGGTACATTAGCCATGGGAAATGCAGGCTGACAGGGATAGAGTAGGGGAATGGGGATGGGTCTAGGTGGAATGCTCTTTGGAGGCTTGCTGTGGGCTTGTTGAACTGAGTGGCCTGTTTCCACACTGGGGATTCTATAAAACTAGCTTCTCCTGAACTCGTGAGAGAGTGAGTTTATCAATTGCTAAATGCAACAAGTCATAAGGCACCACAAATATGCACAAGTTAGAAACAAGAAATTAGCTCAAAAACCATAAAAGTTAAGAGGGATACGGATACTTCAGCCTTTGGATTGTTTGTGAAGAATAGAAAGTGGGATGTTGTGGCCACTAAGTTGGGCGATCCCCGTAATGTTGATATGAATTCAGCAGTTAATTTTGAGATTCTTGTTGAAATTCTTTTGACCTTGTTTCCCTTTTGACATTGCCCTGGTTTGCAGAGCTCAGAGCAAGAGATTTTCTTTTCTTCTTACCTGCAGCATAGGGCGATGAAACGGCTGTCCCAGAGCCGTGACCTCCGCAACTCCTGAGACCACACGAGCACATTCGCCCAGGAATACACACGGACTGAGACGAAAGAACTATCGGGATAACAATACTCAGCGTGGTACTGGGAAAGACAGCATGTACAAACAGAAAACAGCTGTAAATAGTGTCAAGAGGTGAAATCAAGTGATAAAGCTAAATTCATGGCTCTTTGCTTGCGTGCTCATTGTATTCAGAACAAAATCAACAAATTAATAGCACATTTCTAGGTTGACGGGCATGATTTTATAGCTATTACAAAGACATGGTTACAAGGAGATCAACACTGGAGCTAAGTGCGCAGGGCTATACGACATTCCAAAAAGACAGGCAGGAGGGAAAGTGACTGTTCGCAAAGAAGTTAGTATGAGAGCAAGAAACGATCTTGGATCGGAAGATGTAGAATCCAATTTTATTTATTTGTTAATGGGAGGAGGACATCCCTAGCTACGCAGTGTTTATTGTCCATCCCTAATTGCCCAGGGGACAGTTCAAAGTCAATCATATTGCTGTGGGTCTGCAGTCACATGTGGGCCAGATCATGTAAGGGTGGCAGTTTCCTTCCCTAAAGCACATCAGTGAACCAGCTGACTTTTTCTGACATTTGGCAATGAATTCATGGTCATCATTATATTCTTAATTCATGATTTTCTTTTATATTGAATTCAAATTCCACCATCTGCTGTGCTGGGATTTGAACACAGGTCCCCAGAATGTTATCTCAGTCTCTGAATTAACAGTCCAGCAATAATACCACGAGGCCATTTCCTCCCCCATCGTGGAACAAGAAAGCCTGTAGCTGATTCCCACTTGGGAAAAACAGTGAACCAGGAGCTTCGTAAATGGGCGATCGCATCTCCTTACATTTTAAGACAGCCATGGATAATCAGGACCTTGTGGGAAGGGACGAAATTGGGGGAGGGAAAATTACATCAGTGTTAGGTAGGAGCTGAGCAGTATTAATTGGGAGGAGCTTTTATTGAACAAGTCAACATTTGATACGTGGGAGTTATTGAAAGACCTACTCTTCAGTTCAGAACTGGCCTATTCCAGGGAAGGAGGAATGACAAGGATGGCAATCTAAGGACGTACGGACATAAGAAATAAAACAGGAGTAGGCCATCTGTCTCTTCCAGCTCGTTCCGCTGATCTTTTTTGCGGACTCAGCTCCACTTACCCTCCCATTCACCATAACCCTCAATTCCTTTCCTGTTCAAAGATCTATCTGTTTTGGCTTTCAAAACATTCAACAAGGGAACCTCAACTGTTTCAGTGGGCAGAGAATTCCACAGATTCACAACCCTTTGGATGAAGAAGCTCATCCTCAACTCAGTTTTAAATCTGTTCACACTTATTTTGAGGCTGTGCCCCCGAGTTGGAATTTCGCCCATCAGTGGAAACAATTTCCGATCCATTTGTTTCATAATTTTAAAAGTTTCTATTAGATCACCCCTCATTCTTCTAAATTCCAGTGACTGCAATCCTAGTCTACCGCATCTCTCCCCATACAGCAACATTTTTAATTCTGGAATCAACCTCGTGAACCTGCTTGGCACCCCCTCCAGTGCCAGTTCATCCTTTCTCAAGTGAGGAGACTAAAACTGTACAAACTACCCCACACCAAGCCTCACCAGCACCCAAAACAACTGTAGCATACCCTCCCGATTTTTAAACTGCATCACTCTCGCAATGAAGGACACTATTCCATTTGCTGTCTCAATTACCAGCCGCATCTGCAAACTACCTGATTCAGACACAAGGCTGCCCAGCTCCCTCTAGGAGCAGCATGCTACAATTTTTCACCATTTTAGCAAGACTCCATTTTTCCATAATTGCGACCAAAATGGATACCCTCACATCTACCATCATTGGACTCCATCTGCTAGGCCCTTGTCCATTCACTTAAACTTTCTGCATCCTTCCGCAGATTTTCATCGTCCTCTTCAGACTTTACTCTCTCACTCATTTTAGTGTCATCTGCGAACATAGAAAAATACAGTGCAGAACAGGTCCTTCGGCCCTCCATGTTGCGCCAACCTGCGAACTAATCTAAGCCCGTTCCCTCACACTATCCCATCATAGAACATAGAGAACATAGAACAGTACAGCACAGAACAGGCCCTTCAGCCCACAATGTTGTGCCGACCATTGATCCTCATGGATGCACCCTCAAATTTCTGTGACCATATGCATGTCCAGCAGTCTCTTAAATGACCCCAATGACCTTGCTTCCACAACTGCTGCTGGCAACGCATTCCATGCTCTCACAACTCTCTGCGTAAAGAACCTGCCTCTGACATCCCCTCTATACTTTCCACCAACCAGCTTAAAACTATGACCCCTCGTGCTAGCCATTTCTGCCCTGGGAAATAGTCTCTGGCTATCGACTCTATCTATGCCTCTCATTATCTTGTATACCTCAATTAGGTCCCCTCTCCTCCTCCTTTTCTCCAATGAAAAGAGACCGAGCTCAGTCAACCTCTCTTCATAAGATAAGCCCTCCAGTCCAGGCAGCATCCTGGTAAACCTCCTCTGAACCCTCTCCAAAGCATCCACATCTTTCCTATAATAGGGCGCCCAGAACTGGACGCAGTATTCCAAGTGCGGTCTAACCAAAGTTTTATAGAGCTGCAACAAGATCTCACGACTCTTAAACTCAATCCCCCTGTTAATGAAAGCCAAAACACCATATGCTTTCTTAACAACCCTGTCCACTTGGGTGGCCATTTTAAGGGATCTATGTATCTGCACACCAAGATCCCTCTGTTCCTCCACGCTGCCAAGAATCCTATCCTTAATCCTGTACTCAGCTTTCAAATTCGACCTTCCAAAATGCATCACCTCGCATTTATCCAGGTTGAACTCCATCTGCCACCTCTCAGCCCATCTCTGCATCCTGTCAATGTCCCGCTGCAGCCTACAACAGCCCTCTACACTGTCAACGACACCTCCGACCTTTGTGTCGTCTGCAAACTTGCTGACCCATCCTTCAATTCCCTCGTCCAAGTCATGAATAAAAATTACAAACAGTAGAGGCCCAAGGACAGAGCCCTGTGGAACCCCACTCACCACTGACTTCCAGGCAGAATATTTTCCTTCTACTACCACTCGCTGTCTTCTGTTGGCCAGCCAATTCTGTATCCAAGCAGCTAAGTTCCCCTGTATCCCATTCCTCCTGACCTTCTGAATGAGCCTTCCATGGGGAACCTTATCAAATGCCTTACTGAAGTCCATATACACCACATCCACAGCTTGACCCTCATCAACCTTACTAGTCACATCCTCAAAAAACTCGATAAGGTTTGTAAGGCATGACCTACCCCTCACAAAGCCGTGTTGACTGTATTTGATCAAGCCATGCTCTTCCAGATGGTCATAAATCTTATCCCTCAGAATCCTTTCTAACACCTTGCAGACGACAGACGTGAGACTTACCGGTCTATAATTGCCGGGGATTTCCCTATTTCCTTTCTTGAAGAGAGGAATTACATTTGCCTCTCTCCAGTCCTCAGGTACGACTCCAGTGGAGAGCGAGGATGCAAAGATCTTCGCAAGTGGCGAAGCAATTGCATTTCTCGCTTCCCAAAGCAGCCGAGGACAAATCTGATCCGGGCCTGGCGACTTGTCAATCTTAATGTTTGACAAAATTTTCAGTACATCAGCTTCCTCTATCTCTATCCGTTCCAGCATGCACACCTGCTCTTCAAAGGTTTCATTCACTACACTGGTCGTTTCTTTCGTAAAGACAGAAGCAAAAAACTCATTTAGGGCTTCCCCTACCTCCTCAGGCTCCACACACAAGTTCCCTATGCTATCCCTGATCGGCCCTACTCTTTCTTTGACCATTCTCTTATTCCTCACGTAAGTGTAAAATGCCTTTGTGTTTTCCCGGATTCCTTCTGCCAAGCCTTTCTCGTGCCCCCTCCTGGCTCTCCTCAGACCATTTTTGAGCTCCTTCCTTGCCTGCATGTAATCCTCTCTAGCTGAACTTGACCCTAGCTTCCTCCACCTTATGTAAGCTACCTTCTTCCTTTTCACTAGAAGCTCCACCGCTCTCGTCATCCAAGGTTCCTTTATCTTACCCCGTCTTGCCTGTCTCAGAGGGACATATTTACTCATCTATATGCTTATCCAAGGACTGTTCAAATGCCCTGAATGTGGCTGAGTTAACTGCATTGGCAGGCAGGGCATTCCACGCCCTTACCACTCTCTGGGTAAAGAACCTGCCTCTGACATCTGTCTTCAATCCATCACCCCTCAATTTGTAGCTGAGCCCCCTCGTACAAGCCAACATCATCATCCTAGGAAAAAGACTCTCACCGTCCACCCTGACTCATCTTTCTCTGATCGTCTTGTATGTTTCTATTAAAGGCCCTCTTAGCCTTCTTCTCTCCAATGAGGACAGACTCGAGTCGCTCAGCCTTCTCTCATAAGACCTTCACTCCAGACCAGGCAACATCCTGGTAAATCTCCTCTGCTCCTTTTCCAATGCTTCCGAATTCGTCCCGCAATGGAGCGACCAGAACAGGTCGCACGAGCGTTTTGTGCAGTTGCAGCATGACATCACGGCTCTGGAACTCAATCCCTCTACCAATAAAGTCTAACACACCGTATGCCTTCTTCACAGCACTATCAACATGAGTGGCAACTTTCAGAGATCTATGCACATGGACGCCAAGGTCCCTCTGCACATCCGCACTACCAAGAATCTTTCCATTGGCCCAGTATTGTACCTTCCTATTATTCCTCCCAAAGCGAATCACCTCACATTGAACTCCATTTGCCACCTTTCCGCCCAATTTTGCACTTTATCCAAGTCTCCCTGCAACATGCGACATTCTTCCACATTGTCCACCACTCCACCGACTTTAGTGTCATTTGCAAACTTACTAACCCATCCACCTATGCCTGCGTCCAAGTCATTTATAAAAATGACAAACAGCAGTGGGCCAAAAACAGATCCTTGAGGCACACCACGAGTAACCGGACTCCAGGCTGAATATTTTCCATCAAACACCACTGGTTGCCGTTTTACCGAAAGCCAGTTTCTAATCCAAACTGCTAAATCTCCCTCAATCACATGGCTCCGTATTTTCTCCAATAGCCTACCATGTGGAACCTTATCAAAGGCTTTCCTGAAGTCCACGTACACTACGTCAACTGGCCTTCTCTCATCCACATGCTTGGTCACCTCCTCAAAATCTCCATGAGGTTTGTGAGACACGACCTGCCCTTGACAAATCCATGTTGACTATCTCCAATCAAATTGTTGCTTCCGAGATGATTATAAACCCGATCTCTTATAACCCTTTCCAAAACTTTTCCTGCAACAGACGTAAGGCTCACTGGCTGTAATTGCCTGGCTCATTTCTACTGCCCTTCTTGAACAAGGGCACAACATTTGCAATCCTCCAGTCCTCTGGTGTTAAACCTGCAGACAATGAGGACTCAAAGATCAAAGCCAAGGGCTCCGCCACCTCCTCCCGAGCTTTCCAGAGAATTCTCGGAAAAATCCTCTCAGGCCCAGGGGATTTATCGAGCTTCACACCTTCTAGAATTGATAACATCTCCTCCTTACTAACCTGAATCCTTTCAAGTCTAATAGCACGTATCTCAGTCGTCTCCTCGATGATATTCTCCTCTTCCTCAGTGAAAACAGATGAGAAATATTCATTTAGCACCTCTCCGATCTCTACCCGGTCCACACACAACTTCCCACTTCTGTCTTTGATTGGCCCTATTCCTACCCCAGTCATCCTTATATTCCTCACATACCTTGAGAAAACTTTACGGTTCTCCTCTATTCTACCTGCGAATGACTGCTCAGGACCCCTCCGTGCTCTTCTTAACTCTCTCTTTAAATCCTTTCTTGCTCATCTGTAATTCTCCATCGCATCAACTGATCCATCTCATCTCAACATCACATAAACCTCGCTCTTCTGCTTAACACGAGATACAATTTCTTTCGTAAACCACGGTTCCCCTACCTTATCACTGACCCCTGCCTGACAGGGACGTACCTATCAAGGACACGCAATATCTGTTACTTAAACCAGCTCCCCATTTCGATTGTCCCCATCCCCTGCATTTTCCTACCCCATTCTTTGCCTCCTAAGCCTTGCCCAATTATAATTGCCTTCCCCCATCTGTAAGTCTTGCCCTGTGGCATGTTCCTCTCCCACTCCATCGCTAAACTAAACGTAACCGAATTATGGTCACTCTCTCCAAAGTGCTCATCTACCACTAAATCAAACACCTGGCCTGGTTCACTGTCAAGTACCAGATCCAGTGTGGCCTCCCCTCTTGTCGGCCCTTCGACGTACCGTGTCGGGAAACGCTCCTGCGTGCATTGGACGAAAACTCATCCATCCGACGTACGAGGGTTACAGCATTTCCAGTCAATGTTTAGGAAGTTAAAGTCTCCCATAATGACCACCCTGTTCCTTTCACTCCTGCCCAGAATCGTTTTGCCAATCCTCTCCTTCAGATCCCTGGAACTTTGCAGAGGCCTATGAAAAAACTCCCAGCAGCGTGGCCTCTCCTCTCCTGTTTCTGACATCAGCCCATACCACCTCAGTAGACCAGTCCTCCTCAAAAGTTTTTTCAGCCTCCGTTATACTGTCCTCGACAAACAAAGCCACACCTCCCCCTCTTTTCCCACCTTACCTGATCTTACTCAAAGATCTGAACCCTGGAACCTGCAACATCCATTCCTGACCCTGCTCTATCCATGTCTCCGTAATGGCCACAACATCGAAGCCCCAGGTACCTATCCATGCTGCAAGCTCACCTCGCTTATTCCGGATACTCCTGGCAGTCAAGTAGACACACTTCAATTCAGCTTGCTGTTTGCCAGCACACTCCTGTGACACTGAGATCCTGTCCATGTCCTCTCTATTCTCTTTCTCCTGTGTACTGAAACTACACCACAGTTTCCCATCCCCTTGCTAAGCTAGTTTAAATCCACCCGAACAGCACTAGCAAATTTCCCGCCCAGGATATTAGTGCCCCTCTGGTTCAAGTGGAGACCGTCCTGTTTGTACAGGTCCCACCTTCCCCAGAATGAGCCCCAATTGTCCATGTACCTGAAGCCCTCCCACCTGCAGCATCCCTGCAGCCACGTGTTCAGCTGAAATCTCTCCCTGTTCTTTGCCTCGCTATCACTTGGCACGGGTAACAAACCAGAGATAACCACTCCGTTTGTTTGAGCTCTCAGCTTCCAGCGGAGCTCCCTGAAATCTTGCCTGACATCCCTATCCCTCTTTCTACCTATGTCGTTGGTACCTATGTCGTTGGTACCTATGTCGTTGGTACCTATGTGGACCATGGCTTGGGGCTGGTCACCCTCTCCCTTCAGGACCCCAAAGACACTATCCGAGATAACACGGACCCTAGCACCTGGAGGCAACGCACCAATCGTGAGTCTCTT
Source organism: Stegostoma tigrinum (assembly GCF_030684315.1). Lineage (NCBI taxonomy): Eukaryota > Metazoa > Chordata > Chondrichthyes > Orectolobiformes > Stegostomatidae > Stegostoma > Stegostoma tigrinum. Next base: position 80,301 of record NW_026728310.1, read on the forward strand.
CGGTTCCAAACAAGCCTTCTATCTGTCCCTCTAACTATTCAGTCCCCAATGACTAACACTCTCCTCCTATACCCCCTTCCCTTCGTTGCAAGAGCGACAGACTCTGTGCCAGAGACCTGCACCCCAGTCAGTATTGAGGTAATGCCTCATCGTAAGGAGGTCAGAATTGACGGAGTGGCAGATATTTAGAGGGTCAGTACTGAGGCAGTGCACAACCGTCAGAGGGTCAGTACTTCAGGAGAACCCCATTATCAGAAGGTCAACACGAATGGAGAGTCACATCGTCAATGGTTCAATCCTGAGGAACACTTCATTATCATCGGGTCAGTCCTGAGGCAGTGCTTCATTGTCAGAGGGTCAGTATTAAGGTTTAGAATTGAGGGAGTGCTATCTGATTATGTCACTCTGACAATGAGGCACTGCCTCAGGAATGAGCCTCTGACAATGAGGCACTTTCTCACTTCTGAATCTCTGACAAGGAAGCATTCCCTCAGTGCAAACCCTCTGTATGGACCCGATGTCAATGAGGCACTCGCTGAGTACTGACCCTCTGACAAAGTTCCAATAGCTTACTACTGACCTTCTAATCATGTGCCCCCTACCCCATTTCTAAATCTGTTACATTGAGGGCACTGCCTCAGAACTGACACACTGGCTATAAGGCAGTCCGTAAAGACTGACCCGCTGATCATGAGGCTGTCCCTCAGTTAATGACCCTCTAAATATGAGGCACTCCCGTAATTCTGACCGTCAGGAGCTACCTCAATGTTGACTCACTGATATAGAGGCACTGCCTCAGAATTGACATGCTGACGATGGGGCACTTGCTCAGGACAGACCCTCTAAGACAGCTGCAGGTTTGATATTAGAGCAGTGATGCACCGCGAGCAGGTCAGTATTAAGGGAGTGCCACACAGTCAGTGGACCAATATTACGGGAGTGCCACACTGTCACAGGATCACTCTTAATGGAGTGCTGCACTTGTGGTGAGTGAGTACTGAGGCAGTGCGGCACTGCAAAGGGTCAGTAATGAGAGGAAGCTCCATTTTCAGAGGGTTAGCACAGAGGAAGTGCTTAATCAGAGAGTTATTTCAGAGAGAGTGCTGTATTGTCAGAGTTTCGCACTGAGGGAGTATCACACAATCAGAGGTCCAATATTAAGGAAACACTGCACTGTTGGAGGGTTGATATAAAGGGAGGGCTGCACTGTCAGACGGTTAAAGATGAGGGAAAGCTCATCATCTGACAGGGCATCACTCCCTTCAGACGAACCCTCAGGCGGTGCAGCACTCCAACAAGTTAGTTTCAGAGGCATGTTGTCCCATCAAATTGACCGTCTGAGACAGGAGCATGCACTTAATATCGACCCTCTCACAATGCTGCACTGCCTTAACATAGGGAGCCGCCCTGCCAGAGGGCCTTTCAGTACACACCTTCCAACAGCACAGCACTCTCCCATCATTGACCCTCTGACAGTGCAGTACTCTCTTAATACTGAATGTGTCACACTGCTCGACACTGTTGGAAGGTCAATACTAAGAGTGTGCTGCACTGTTAGACAGTCAATGATGAGCTAGTGATGCATGTGCGACATTCCCTCAATTCTTATCCCATTACAATGAGGCACTGCATTAGTATGGCCCTCTGACAAAGTAGCACAGCTTTAGAACTGACCCACTGATCATGAAGCTTTCCCTCAGTACTGAACCTCAGAGTGCTCCTCAGCCACAACACTGACTCTCTAATCCTGCAGTACTGTCTCAATTCTGACCTCAGTCCCGGCCCTGTTACATTGACATTGCAGTTCTTCCTTACCATGGACACTCTGGCCATGGGACAACACTGTTGGCCCTGTTGCAGTGCAGAATTCACTGACACTCACCCTCTCCCATACCTTCAATACTGAATGTCTGATAGGACTGCGGGCAGCTGACTCTGACAGCGCAGCATTCTCTCAGTATCGACCCTCTGACAGTAATTAGGGGACTGCTGCATTGTCAGAGAGTCAGGACTGAGGAAGGGCTGCACTATCAGAGGGCAAATATTAATGGAGTTGTGCACTGTCACAAATTCAATATTAACAGAGGGCTGCACTGTCAGAGAATCAATGATGACGGGGCAGTGCGTTGTGAAAAGACCTGTAATAAAAGGCATGCGGCCTGTCAGAGGGACTAAACGGAGAGCTTCACTGTGAGAGGGCCAACATTAGTAAATGCTCCAGTCTCAGAGGGTCAATGTGATGGGAGTACATCTCTCTGACATTATCTTGTTGGCGGGTCAGCGCTGACGTAGTGCTGCACCGTCCGAGGGGTCGGAGAAAGGGAGTGATGCACGACCAGGTGATCAGGGAGTGCTGAAGTGAGGGGGTCGTCAGCGATAAGTGGGTGAGCTCTGAGGGAGTGCAGCACAGTGTGGGGTCAGCACTGCGGGAGTGCTGTTCTGAGGGGTATCAGGACTGAAGGGGGTCAGCACTGAAGCAGGTCAGCGTTGAGGGAGTGCTGCACTGAGGGGTTCAGAATAAAGGGTATGCTACACTGAATGGGTCAGAAATGAGAGGGGGGTCAGCACTGAGGGAGAGCGGCACTTTAAGATGTTCAATATTACTGTGTCCTGCACTGTGAAAGGGTCAGTATGAAGGCAGCACTGCAATATCAGAGAGGCAATGATGAGTGTGTGCTGCACTGCTGAAGGGTTAAATTTGAAGTGGTGTCCCACGGCCAGAATGTCAATGGTAAGGGAGCATGGCATTCTCAGAGTGTTATTGCTGAGAGAACACCAGTATGACGGAGGGTTAATACTGTGGCAGAGATGCACCGTCAGAGAATCAGTCATCAGAGAGTACGCAGTGTTGGAGGGTCAGTACTGAGGGAGTGTTTCACAATCAGAGCGTCAGTTGTCTGGCAGTGCTGGAAAAGCTCAGCAGGTCTGGCAGCATCTGTGGAGGCAAAAACAGAGCTAACATTTCGGGTCCAGTGACCCTTCCTCAGGACTGTTCTGAGGAAGATCCCCAGTTCTGAGGAAGGGTCAATGGACTCGAAACGTTGAATCTGTTTTCTCCTGCACAGATGCTGCCAGGCCTGCTGAGATTTTCCGGCAACTTTCTTTTTGTTCCCGACTTACACCATATCCGCAGTTCTTTTGTTTTTTATGTCTGGCAGTGCTTGTTTGCTTGTGACCTTCTGAAAGCACAGCACACCCATAATCTTGGCCCTGTGACAGTCCAGCACTCCCTCAGTACTGATCCTCCAACAATGGAGCATTCCTTCAATACTGACCAGCAGCGCAGCACTTTATTTCTGACAGTAGTCTGAAAGAAACTACCTTTGCTTACCGAGAGAGACAGGGAGAGCAAGTGCGTATTCTGTAGGTGACTCAGGATGTATTGTAACCTTAACAAGTCAAACAGTATTTCAGATTAGTTTATAATTAAATATTATTCTAACTGTCTTCCTGGAAAAGTACAGTCCCTACAACATGGGGCTGATACTAATACACTCACTCAGAAGTGACCCTCCAGCAAAGCAGCCCTGCCTCAGAACTGACCCTGTGACAATGAGCTACTCCATCAGCAGTGAATCTGTAATCACGTGGCACTCCCTCAATTCTGAAAACATTACACTGAGGCACTCCTACAAAGGCCTCTGCGTTTTAGGGATTATTTACAGTCATCCCTGTGTTTTACAGGTTATTGAAAGGGGTCACTGTTTTCAGGTTTATTTTCACCCTCCAATCTTGCAGCACTCCCTCAATTCAGCGTGTAGCAGTAATGTCTCCAGACTGAATCTCGAAAAGTGTTGCAAACCCTCAATTCTGATCTGCTCAAAATGAGCCACTGACTGAGTATTGGCCTTCTGACAAAAAGTCACTTATTCAGAACTGGCCTTCTGACAATGTGACACTCGTCCACATCTGACCCTCCAGCAATGAGGTACTGCCTCAGAACTGATCCGCTGACAGTAAAGCACTGCCCCCTCAGTTCTGACCCTCTGACAGAGCTGCAATACTTCAGGACTGAACTTCTAATCATCTTGTACTCCATCAACTCTGAATCCAATGCACTGAGCTACTGACTCAGTATTTACAGTCTGCTCCTAATACACCCTCAGAATTGACCCTAAGGCAATGTGACCCTGCCTCAGAACTAACTCTGTGACAATGAGGCACTTACTCAGCGCTGAATCTCTAATTGTGTCGCACTCCCTCAGTTTTTAGGCACTCCTTCCAGACTGGCACACTCTCAAGGCTGATCCTGCAGCAATGAGGAATTGCCTTACAACACAGCCACGAACAACAAGGCCCTCTTTAGGACAGTGTCTGATAACGAGGCACTCACTTGGTTCTGAGCCTCTGACAATGAAGCACTTGCTCAAGTCTGACCACATTAAAATGAGGCACCCTCAAACTGATCTGAAACACCTCAGTTTCGACCTTCTGATGGCTCTGAAATGCCTCAGTTTATATCCTCTGACCGGTCTTTTAATTCTGACACAATTACAGTGAAGGTCAGCCTCCGTGCTGACACTCAGAGTACATCACTCCCTCTGACAGTGTTGCACACCCTGAGCATCACTGACAGTTTCAGCGTTCCCTTAATATGGACCAACTCACAATGCAGCACTCCCCTGACATTATTATTTACATTGACGATCTGACAGTACAGCCCACCTCAGTGCTGACCCTCCGACAGCGCAGCATTCCCTCATTACTCACCCTCTGATACTGTAGCCCACCTTTGGTAATGACACTCTGACAGTGTCACACTCCCTTACTATCGGCCCTTAACAGTGCAGCACTCCCTCAATGATGACACCGTAACGATGCAGGATTCCCTCAGTCCTGGCTCTGCAACAGTCAAGCATTCAATCAACACTGACCCTCTGTTAGTGCAGCACACCCCTAATATTGATCCTGTGACAGTGCAGCACTCCCTTAATATTGGCCTTCCGACAGAGTGGCACTTTCTTGACGAAGACACTCTGACAATACAGTTTTCCCTCATTGCTGATCCTCTGGCAGTGCAGCATTCTGTCATCATTGGCACCTTGCCAGTGGAGCTACATGCTTCTTATTGACCCTCCACAGTGCAGCACTGCCTCTCTACTGACTCTACAACATTAATATTGATCCCCGAACGGGAGGTTCTCTTTCATACCCACCCCCACAAAGAGAAGCCCTCCCTCATCTTTAACCCTCTGACAGTGCAGCACTCCCTTAATATTAACCCGCTGCCGGTGTGGCACTCCGTTACAGTGCCGAACTCCAACAAAGTGATCATCTGAGTGTCGCACACACACTCAATATTGACCCTCCAACAGCGTAGCCCTCCCTCAGAACTGACCGTCTGACATCCATACACTGATAGTGTCGCAATTCTGTAATATTGACCCCCACCGACGCAGCAGAACTCTCTCAATATTGGCCTTCGGACAGTACTGCGCTACTGATCCTTCGGCGGTGCCTCTTGATATCAATCCTCTGACATTATCGCACTCCCTCAGTACTAACTCTCTGAACGTGCAGCACTCTCTCAGGTCTGATTCTGCGCTATTTCAGCACTCCCACGTCATCAACCCTCTGACAGTGCAGCACTCCCTTTATATTATATTATATTTATCAACCCTCCAACAGTGCACTATTTCCTTAATATTGGACTTCTGATTGGACAAGCTGACAGCATCTCATGTTCTTTATCGACAGAGAGTCAGTTCCGTGGTAGTACCTCATTGTAATGGGTCAGAGTGGGTCTAATCAGTCCAACCCCAAACCTAACCGCGGCTTCAGGCCTAAGCCTAGCCTCAGGCCTAACACTCACCCTCAACCTAAGCAGAAGCCTCAGCCCCAAACCTAAATGTGGTCTGAGCTCTAACCCTAACCATAGACTCAGCCCGAAGCCTAACCTCAGCCTTAACCCAAAACCTCTACCCCGAACTCCAAACTTAACCTCATTAGTAACCCTAACACAAGTCTCATCCCTCACCCTAACTCTACCCTCATCCAAAACCTCGTCCAATCCTCACACCTAACCCCTAGCCTTGGTCCTAACCCAAACCCTAACCCTCGCCACCCTCTCACGCTAACCCTCATTGTTAATTAGTGAGTACTGAGGTATAGCAGCACTGTCAGAGCATCAGAATAGTGGGAGTGAACTATTGTCAGACTGTCGATACTGAGGCAGTGTCTCATTATAGAAGGGTCAGAATTGAAGCAGTGCCACACTAACAGAGACTCAGTACTGAGGTACTGCAACAGCGTCATAGAATCAGAACTGTGGGCGTGCATTATTGTCAGAGGGTCATGATCTGAGGCAGTGTCTCCTTGTGAGAGGGTCAGGACTGACAGAGAGCCTTCCTTGCCTGACAGTCAGTACTGAGGCACTGCTTCTTTGTCAGGGGGTCTGGAGGGACAGTGTCTCATTGTTGGTCAGTCCAGTGTGAGGCAGTAGCTCATTGGTGGAGGGTCAGTCCTCAGGGTGGGCGGATGATGTGGAGGTGCTGGTGTTAGACTTGGGCGGACAAGGCTGAGTATTGACACTCTGCTACAAATGCACTCTCTAGTTCTGACCCTCTGATAAAGGCAAACTCCCTAATTGCTGACACTCTGCCAAGTAGGCACTGGCTCAAACAGACCCTCTGACAATAGGCCACTGACCCTCTGATAGAGCTGCAGTACCTCAGTGAGGCAGTGGCACTCCTTGAATTCTGATCCCATTACAATCAGGCACTGCGTCAGTACTGACGCTCTGCCAAAGAGGTACTGCCTGAAAACTGATCCAATGACAATGAGGCACTCCATCAGGACTTACCTCTGACAGTGCTACATTACCTCTGTACTGACCTTCTAAAATGGGTGGCACTCCTTCAATTCTGACCCCCTTACAACATAGCCCTGCTGCAGTGCCGACCCTCTGACAACAGTGCATTCTCTGAAGCCTGATCCCCTCAACATGAGGTCATACTTCAGTATTAACACTGACAAAGAGTCACTTCCTCTATATTGACCCTCTCATTGTGCAGCACACCCTCAGTTCTGATCTTACGACAATGGCGCACTTTTGACCAGCTGACAATGGTGCTCTCCCTCAGTTCTGACACCTCCACAGTTCTGCACTACCTCTGTACTGACTCTCAGTACTGACCCTATTCTGATCCATTACAATGAGGCGCTGCCTCACTTGTGGCTGTATAACAATGATGCACTCCATCGATTCTGCGCCGCACACAGTGCTGTAATACTTCCGTACTGACCTGTAATTGTGTGGCACTCCCTTAATTTTGACCCCCTTACACTGAGGCTGTGCCTCAGTATTCACCTCTGAAAATAATGCACTCCTACAGATCTGGCCCTCTGATGCTCCTGCAATAACTTAGTTTTTATCGGCTCGTCACGTGGTTAGCTTCAATGCTGATGCCATTACACGGAGGCAGTTTCTCAGAACTGACCTTCTAACAATGGCACTCCCTTCGGACTGTCAGATACAGCCACACTACCTCCGTTTTGACCCTCTCATCACGTGGCAGTCCCTCAATTCTGAACTCCTCACAATGAGTCGCTAACTCAGTACTGACCCTCTGACAAACAGGCACTCCCTTAGGGCTGACCTTGCACCAATCAGATACTGCCTCACACCAAACCCTCTCGAATAATGAGGCACTGCTTCAGTCCAGACCCTCTGACAAAGACGCACTGCCTCAGAACTGACTCTCCAGCTATGGCGACCGGCCACAAAACGGACCTGCTGACAATGAGGCACTTCCTACCATCTCCAATCATGTGGCATATCTCTAATTCTGTGGCCCTCTCTCAGTTCTGTCGCCATTGCATTGAGGCATTCCCTCTTCGTTGATCCTCTGAACTCCCTCAAAACTGACCATCCACCGTTGATGCACTACCTCAGATCTGACCCACCGACAGTCCTACAATCTGTCACCATTCCATGTAGCATTCCAGCAATTCTGACCCCATTTCAATGAGACGCTGTTTCAGATGGTCACTCTGAAAACGAAGCGCATTCTCAGGACTAAATCTCTGAAACTAAAGCACTTCCTCAGTACTAACTCTCTGACAGGCAAGTATTGGGGGTTAGGTTAGGGCTGAGGTTAGACTTGGAGCTTAGGCGAGGGTTGGGGTTGAGGCTAAGTGTTAATTGGGGCTGTGTGTTACGGTTCATTTTAGGGCTGAGGCCATAGCTAGTGGTAGGACTGAGGCTCACTTTAGGGCTGAGACTAGATGTTCGGCCTGAGGATCAGCATTAGGGCTGAGGGTAGGGAGGGTTTTCGCTGAGGATAGGGTTAGGGTTAGGGTTAGGGTTAATGCTGAGGTGAGGGTTAGCCTGAGGCGAGCGTTTGTATGGGTTTAGGGCTGAGGCTGGGTTTAGAGTCAGGGTTCGGGCAAAGAGACGCTGCCTCAGAACTGACCTGCTGACAATTAGCCAGTACCTTAGGTACTGATGAGCTAATAAAAAGGCCCGCTCTCAGCACTGACACTGCAGCAATGAAGTCTTGCCTCACAACTAACTCACAAAGGGCTCATAATTGAGGAAGTGCCGAATGATGAAAGGGTGCGGGCTGAGGTGTTGCACAACTGCCAGGAGGGTCAGAACTGAGGTATTGCATCATTATCAGATGGTCAATACTGCAGCAGTGGCCCACTGTAATAGGGTCAGAAAGGTCATACTGAGGTCTTGCAAGATAGGGTCAGAACTGTTGGAGTGATTCATTATCAGAGGGTAGGCACTGAGGCATTGAAGCATTGACAGAGGATCAACACACTGTCTGTATTGAACATGTGGCAATAATGTTCTGACTCCATAACATCAAGGCACTGCCTCAAAACTGACCCTTAATCCTGACCCTCGCACAGTGCTGCATTGCCTCAGTCGTGATGCTGCATTCGTGTGGTACTAGCAGTTCCAACCCCATGAATAGGATGGGCTGAAGGGTAACATTTCTTGATATTTGAGAAATGGTTGACTTTGAATGAGTCCTGTCAGCATTCCTGTTTTACAGTTAATTTTATTTCTGTAACTGGTTTTTTTCTTTGCCAAGTCGTTTGTTACACCGGAGCAGAGGGAGCATTTTGTTCCTCGGCACTGGACGTCATCTCGGAATGAGACCGCGAACGGTGCCAGGAACAACCTCAGCCTCCAGGCCAGCCGTTGATCGAGGGGTCCCTCACGGCCACAAGAACATGAGGCTTATTCTTTTTGACTCTCTACTTGTTATTCTTTTTAATTACTCTTTCTCCATCTTTTATTTCCTCAATAAATGTTCATCTTTCAGAAAATTGGCAAGCATTCCTTTAACTGCACTTGATAGAATCACAAAAGAACCACTTCGATGCATGCTGTCATCAAAAACACACCATTATTTTGAGGCACTGCCTCAGCATTGATCCTCTGACAATATCGCACTCCCACAGATTTGACCCTTTGACAACGAAGCAAGGCCTCAGTATTGAAGCTCTGACAATGCTTCAATCCCTCAGTTCTGACCATCTGACAAGGAGGCACCTTTATTTCTGACCCTCTCACAGTAGCAATATCTCAGGACTGACCTTCTATTTGTATGGCATTGCCTCACCTTGGAATGAGGTGCTGCCTCAGTCTTGCCCTTCTGACAATAATGCACTCCCACAGTTCGGACCCACTCATATTGCTGCATTTCCTCAACACTGACACTAAAAATGTGTGGCAGATCTTTAGTGCTGATCCTTTTACAAGGAAGCATTGTCTCAGTATTGACCATCTGACAATGATGAACTCTCACAGGGGTCAGGACTGAACCCCTGTCAATGAGGCACTTCTTCAGTGCCCGCACTCATTATTCGCCTTCTGACAAAGCTTCAATACCTCAGTACTGACCCTCTCACAGGGACGATCTTCTGTCAAATCTAGAGAATTAATACAGAGGAGGTGTCTCTTATTAGAGGGTCTGCCTGAACTCTTGGTTGAAGTGTTCAATAAATTGCTACAACCTGAAAGAAGTAATTCTTCCCTGAATTAATAGGCAACCAATTTGAAAATGTGGCCTCTGGTCGTAAAATCTTTCACAAATGGGAGTAATCTCTACGGATATACACTAACAAGCCTCTTAAGAATCTTAAATGTCGAAAAAATAAGTTTTTTTTCAATCTTATAAACTCCAATGAATGTAGCCCAACTTTCCTAAGCATAGCAATCCCCTCTGCCATTTCCGAAATCAACCCAGTCAACATGAGGTGTTCGGCCTCCGCAGCACTCGCTCTGTGGCCGTACATGACTTCTAAGTTACCATGCTGCTACTACGATTCTACTTCTATTTACGATGCAGTCCTCCGTCCATCCGAACATACCACCCTTGAACACACGGGCTCTTTTCTTTTGAGACACCTTATGAGCTGTACCTTATCAAATGCTTTGTTGAAATCTCAATGTACTACATCAACTGGTGGTCCTTCGTCAGTAATGTTTGTTTCCTTCTCAAAGCACTGTAGCAAGTTTGTCAAGTATTATTTCCCTTTATGAAAGGATGTTAACTCTGTAGGATGTTATAGCACACTCAGTACCCTGTTATTTCATCTTTCATTGCCGGCATGAACATCTACCCAGGTTGACCTAAACTGGCAATACTTGCTTACTATTTTGTCCAAGTATCTTTGTAATAATGGTGTTATGTTCACAATCTTTCAATCCTCTGAGAATTTTCCACAATCTAAGGATTCTTGGAAGATTATCATCAGTGCCTCCATTGTATCTGTAGCTGCATTGTTCAACATGAGAGGATACAACTCATCATACCCCTTGGATATTTTCTGTACTGATTGGAGTTATGTTTGGAATTCTGTGCAGTGACATTCACTTTTAACAGTTTGCTAAATACTACCAGGAACAGAAATTGTGATCCAGCTGCAACTAAACTAAAGCTTTCAGCACACAAGGAAGTGTTTCAATTCAATATGAACCTCTTAACTCCTGAAAAGGGCAACACGATTTGCCTCAGTCCAGAAATGTTCTTTCTCGAACATCCTGAGATGCATTATTCGTATTTCTTCAAATTTACCACAGAATCTGTTTCACTCACCCTTTCAGCAATACGCAGAACAACAAATCGGCATTTTTAGTCCCCCTGTAGCCTCCGTTGCACACGTGCATTGTTAGATGATTATTTATTTGTGTGCCTGCTTTTTTGCTCGAATGGATAAAGGTAAATTTCTGTTCTTTTGTCATCAGAACTCTTGCCTCCTCACTCTCATCTTCCTTGTTTTATCCTGTGCTGGAATATTTAATTTGTTGACATATCTGAAATATGTTGTTGAATGGATCGGGTTTTGTAACATTGCATTCCCCATAGACCATCTACCGACATTGTTGCTTGTTCTAACAGTTATTATCTCGCAGAGTGGAAAATGCAGTTTGAAAGCAATGGAACGTTATCGATGAAGAAGTTGATGCATAAATTGCTGCGATCTTCTAAACTACAAACTCACCTTCAATTCTTTCTCGGTCAGAGCATTATGCTGGCGCAAATGAATCGTGTTCTCAATGGGACTTCCAAAACCATGGAATTGAATTTGCATGTTGATTTCTTCTTCCCTCTTCAGAAATGCAAAGTAGTATCGTGATGAAGCTTCCAAGGCGATGATTGTGTCCTTCAATGAACGGAAAAGTGACTTTTAGATTCATGGAAATATTTCACTACTTCTATCGACATGAAATGCAAACATTCTCCCTGCATATGACCCAGTCTCATTTTATCGTATCTTTCTGATTTTACACGCCATGGGATAATCATTGCAGTGTAACAGAAATGTTGATCATGGAAATTTATCACTGTTTTCATAAATAATGGCAAATTTTCAACATCTTGCAATTGTATGAAGGCTCAGTCTCATCACACCTCACCTGCTGCACAAAGACATTCTTACACTGCTTTCAATGTTAGGGCTGAAACAAAACACAATCATGCCACAAATGCATCAACACACTACTTTCAATAGGATCTGATATCCTTGCCAGGCACTGGAGGGGTTGCGGAGACTGGTGAGTGGACAAAGTCGTTCCTCTGTTCAAGCAGGAAAACAGGGACTTTCCAGGAAACTGCAGACTGCTGAGTGTCTCATGTCTCAAAAGTATGGGCTAATAAGGGACAGCCAGCATGGCATTATGCGGGGCAGGTTATGTCTTACCAAGTCAGTTGAAGTTTTCACGGAGGTGACAAGGGTGATCAATTCGGGTAGAACAGTTGATAACATATACATGGATTTTACGAAGGTTTTCAACAAGGTTCCTCAGGGTATGCTCATCCAGAAGATTAGGATCCATGAGATCCATGGTGACTTGGCCTGCCCATATAAGGCAGACGGTAGCGGTGGAAGGCTAACAAAGATAACACAGTATAGGGCTGGAGGAACACAGCAGGCCAGGCAGCATCAACAATGTCAGCTTTCCTGTTCCTCTGATGCTGCCTGACCTGCTGCGTTCCTCCAGCTCCACACTTGGTTAACTCTGATTACAGCATCTACAGTTCTTGCCGTCTCAGTGGTGGAAAGCTGTTTTTCTGGCTGCAGCTCAGTGACGAGTGGTGTTCCGCATCAATGTGACTTCTGCTGTTTGTGATATATGTAAATGACTTGGTGGCAAATGTAGACGGGGGATTAGTAAGTTTGCAGATGATATAAGGACCAATGGACTTGTGGGCAGCATGGAAGGTTGTCAAAGGACACAGCAAGATACAGACCAATTGCAAACTCGAGCGGAGAAATGGCCGATGGAATTTAATCTGGGTGGGCATGAGGTGTTGCATTTTAGGAGACCAAGTGTTAAGGAAAGGGATACACAGTTAATGGCAGGACCCCAAACAGCAGTGAAGTCCACAGGGATCTTGGGGTCCTAGACCATAACTCCCTGACAGTAGCCACACAAGTAGATAGGGTGGTCAAGAAGGCATATCGCATGCTTGCCTTTATTCATAGGGGAACTCAGTGCAAGAGTCAGGATGTCACATTGCAGCTTTGCAAGACTTTGTTGAGACCACACAGAGTATTGCATTCAATTCTGGCCGCCACATTACACTAAGGATGTGCAGGCTTTGGACAGGGTGCAGAAGAGATTTACCAGCATGCTGACTGGAATAGAGGGTATGAATGAGAAGGAGGAGCTGGAAAAACTCTTCATTTTCTCTGGGGCAGTAGAAGCTGAGGGCGGACTTGATAGAAGTCTATAAAATTTGGAGATACATAAATACAGCTAACGGTCAGAAAATTTCTCCCCCGGAGTTGAAGTGTCCACTATTAGGGGGCATGCATTTAAGCTGAGGGGGGGGGGGGAAGTTCAAAAGAGATGTGAGGGGCAAATATTTCACACTGAGCATGTTAAAAGTGTGGAATACATTGCCCGGGGTGGTAGTGGATGCAGATACGATGAAAGCATTTAAAAGGGTCTTTTAGTTAAGTGCACGAATATGCAAGGAATGGAGAACTATGGATCAAGGACAGGCAGAAGAGATTATTTCATTTCTTGTCATGTTTGGCCCAACACGGTGGGCCAAAGGGCACATTCCTGTTGCTGTAGTGTTCCAAGTTTTATGCTCACTTGTATCATGATTACAAAAAGTAGGATTGGGAAGAATATTTGATAAGCGTTTGAGAACATTATTTCATGTAAGGACAAACGGGATAAGGATTAGGTGACACAGCACAAACAGATTTTGGAGCCCATGATGAATCATACGGACCTCACAAGCACCAATGATCAGAGGGATCTCAGGATCTTGATGTGTATGCCTGTTGATCCCCCAATGTAATGGACGAGGTCGTTGAAGTGGTTTGGAAGGCACATTGGATACTTGTCTTTATTAGGCTTAATATTAAGTGACAGAGTTTCAGAATAGGTAGGGTATGTACAAAATGTTGGTTAGACCCAACAGTGAAGTCAACGATGAGAAAATACAGTGAGACTTGGACAACGATCAGGCTTGGCCTGATAAAGGATGTTACATTTGCACCATACAAGTGCTAAGCAGCAATCAGCTCCAGCAAGAGAGAATATGACCATATCAAAAAAATTCCATGTCCTTACACTCACATCATCCTTACATTTATTTTTTTTTTTAAATGTGCAAGTGCTATCCAAGCCATGCAAGGCTACGGGCCAGGTGTTGGTAATCAGGTTAGAACAATTCAGTGCTTGTCCTTGACTGTCACAGAATCCATGAGCTTAAGAATGTATTTCTCCTGTATTGTAGACTACTGAGGTGCTTGGCTATCCACTAAACCAAGGTTAACACTGATCTAAAACTAAACTGGGTCAGTTATATAACCAGCAGTAGCCAGGCCCATGGTACAAACCACCCTGCTGTGGGGCAGGGTCAGGCAAATCCAAGTGAGCGAGCGTGGTTGGAGACTCATTCATTGGGGGCATAGATTCTGTCGCCACATTTGAGACACCAGGGCTGTGTGTTGCTTCCCTGGTGCCAAGGTCAAGAACATCTCTGAGTGGTTGCAACAAATTCTTAAGGTGGAGGGTGAGCAGCCAAAGGCCACCGTGCACGTTGGTACCAATGACATCGGCAGAAAGAGGGAAGACATCCTGCGGACTATGGACAAGGAGTTAGCAAAGAGGCTGAAAGGCAGGACCCAAAGGGTAATAAATTTATGGGTTGCCACGAGTGCCACATGTTAGAGAGTTGTCATAGAAAGATAGGTGAGATGAATGCATGGTTAAGGAGCTGGCACAGGGGGCAGGGTTTCCGGCTCATGGATAATTGGGACCGTTTCTGAGCAAGGGGTGACCTGTGCAAGAGGGATGGGAGGCAAGACGCTGTGAGCGGGACAGGACAGAGGGGACAAGTCGTTGTGAGCGGGTTACGACGGAGGGGACAAGTGCCTGTGAGCAGATCAGGAAGGAGGGGCAAGTCGCTGTCAACGGGACTGGGCTGCAGGGGGCCAGCCGCAGCGAGCGCGACAGGACTGCAGGGGGCAAGTTGCTGCGAGCGGGTCAGGGCTGCGGGGGGCCAAGTTGCTGTGAGTGCGACAGGACTGCAGGGGGCAAATCGCTGTGAGCGGAACAGGGCTGCGGGGGCAAGTTCCCGTGAGCAGGACAGGGCTGCGGGGGCCGGTATCTGTGAGCCGGTCAGGACTAAGGGGGCACATCGCTGTCAGCGGGACAGGGCTGCGGGGGCAAATCGCTGTCAGCGGGACAGGGCTGCGGGGGCCAGTACCTGTAAGCCAGTCAGGACTGAGGGGGCAAATCAGTCAGCGGGACAGGGCTGCAGGGGCAAATCGCTGTCAGCGGGACAGGGCTGCGGGGGCCAGTACCTGTGAGCCGGTCAGGACTAAGGGGGCACATGGCTGTGGGGGCCAGTACCTGTGAGCCGGTCAGGACTGAGGGGGCAAATCGCTGTCAGTGGGACAGGGCTGCGGGGACCAGTACCTGTGAGCCGGTCAGGACTGAGGGGGCAAATCGATGTCAGCGGGACAGGGCTGCGGGGGCCGGTACCTGTGAGCCGGTCAGGACTGAGGGGGCAAATCGATGTCAGCGGGACAGGGCTGCGGGGGCCGGGACCTGTGAGCCGGTCAGGACTGAGGGGGCAAATCGATGTCAGCGGGACAGGGCTGCGGGGGCCGGGACCTGTGAGCCGGTCAGGACTGAGGGGGCAAATCGCTGTCAGCAGGACAGGGCTGCAGGGGCAAATCGCTGTCAGCGGGGGCAAGTCGCTGTGAGCGGGTCAGGGGTGCGGGGCCCAGTCCCTGTGAGTGGGACAGGACTGAGGGGGCAAGTCGCTGTCAGCGGGGCAGGGCTGAGGGAGCAAGTCGATGTGAGCGGGTCAGGGCTGCGGGGGCAGGTCCCTGTCAGCGGGTCAGGGCTGCGGGGGCAGGTCCCCGTGAGCAGGACAGGGCTGCGGGAGCCAGACCCTGTGAGAGGGTCAGGGCAGCGGGGGCCAGTCCCTTTGAGCGCGACAGGACTGCAGGGGGCAAATCGCTGTGAGCGGGACAGGGCTGTGAGGGCCAGTCCCCGTGAGCAGGTCAGGACTGAGGGGGCAAGTCCCCGTGAGCAGGACAGGGCTGCGGGGGCCAGTCCCTGTCAGCGGGACAGGGCTGCGTGGGCTGGTACCTGTGAGCCGGTCAGGACTGAGGGGGCACATCGCTGTCACCGGGACAGGGCTGCTGGGGCAAATCACCGTCAGCGGGACCGGGCTGCGGGGGCAAATCGCTGTCAGCGGGACAGGGCTGCGGGGGCCAGTACCTGTGAGCCGGTCAGGACTAAGGGGGCACATGGCTGTGGGGGCCAGTACCTGTGAGCCGGTCAGGACTGAGGGGGCAAATCGCTGTCAGTGGGACAGGGCTGCGGGGACCAGTACCTGTGAGCCGGTCAGGACTGAGGGGGCAAATCGATGTCAGCGGGACAGGGCTGCGGGGGCCGGTACCTGTGAGCCGGTCAGGACTGAGGGGGCAAATCGCAGCGGGACAGGGCTGCGGGGGCCGGTACCTGTGAGCCGGTCAGGACTGAGGGGGCAAATCGATGTCAGCGGGACAGGGCTGCGGGGGCCGGTACCTGTGAGCCGGTCAGGACTGAGGGGGCAAATCGCTGTCAGCAGGACAGGGCTGCAGGGGCAAATCGCTGTCAGCGGGGCAAGTCGCTGTGAGCGGGTCAGGGGTGCGGGGCCCAGTCCCTGTGAGTGGGACAGGAATGAGGGGGCAAGTCGCTGTCAGCGGGCAGGGCTGAGGGAGCAAGTCGATGTGAGCGGGTCAGGGCTGCGGGGGGCCAGACCCTGTGAGAGGGTCAGGGCTGCGGGGGCAGGTCCCTGTGAGCGCGACAGGACTGCAGGGGGCAAATCGCTGTGAGCGGGACAGGGCTGTGAGGGCCAGTCCCCGTGAGCGGGTCAGGACTGAGGGGGCAAGTCCCCGTGAGCAGGACAGGGCTGCGGGGGCCAGTCCCTGTCAGCGGGACAGGGCTGCGTGGGCTGGTACCTGTGAGCCGGTCAGGACTGAGGGGGCACATCGCTGTCACCGGGACAGGGCTGCTGGGGCAAATCGCTGTCAGCGGGACCGGGCTGCGGGGGCAAATCGCTGTCAGCGGGACCGGGCTGCGGGGGCCAGTCCCTGTGAGCCGGTCAGGACTGAGGGGGCAAGTCGCTGTGAGCGGGTCAGGGCTGCGGGGGCAAATCGCTGTCAGCAGGTCAGAGCTGTGGGGTCAAGTCCCTAGGAGCGGGTCAGGGCTGTGAGGGTAAGTCCCTGTCAGCGGGTCAGGGCTGCTGGGGACAGTCCCTGTCAGCGGGTCAGGGTGCGGGGGCAAGACCCTGTGAGCGGGTCAGGGCTGGGGGGGCCAGTCCCTGTGAGCGGGTCAGGGCTGGGGGGGACAGTCCCTGTGAACGGGTCTGGGCTGCGGGGGACAGTCCCTGTGAGCGGGTCTGGGCTGCGGGGGACAGTCCCTGTGAGCGGGTCTGGGCTGCGGGGGACAGTCCCTGTGAGCGGGTCTGGGCTGCGGGGGACAGTCCCTGTGAGCGGTCTGGGCTGCGGGGGACAGTCCCTGTGAGCGGGTCTGGGCTGCGGGGGACAGTCCCTGTGAGCGGGTCTGGGCTGCGGGGGACAGTCCCTGTGAGCGGGTCTGGGCTGCGGGGGACAGTCCCTGTGAGCGGGTCTGGGCTGCGGGGGACAGTCCCTGTGAGCGGGACTCGGTTGCGGGGGCCAGTGTCTGTGAGCGGGTCAGGGCTGCGGAGGACAGACCCTGTGAGTGGGACACGGCCGCCAGGGGCAGTCCGCTGAGAGCGGGTCAGAGCTGCGGGGACAAGTCCCTGTAAGCGGGTCAGGGCAGCGGGGGTTAGTCCCCGTGAGCGGAGCAGCGCTGTGGGGGCCAGTCCCTGCGAGCGGGTCTGGGGTGCGGGGGACAGTCCCTGTGAGCGGGTCACGGCTGCAGGGCCAGTCCCTGCGAGCGGGTGAGGGCTGAGGGGGCCGGTCCCTGTGAGCAGGTCACGGCTGCGGGCGACAGTCGCTGAGAGCGGACACGGCTGCGGGGGGCAGTACGCTGTGAGCGGGACAGGGCTGCGGGGCACAGTCCCTGTGAGAGGGATAGGGCTACCGGGGCCAGTCCGCTTTGAGCGGGAAACGGCGGCGGGGGGCAGAATGCTGCCAGCGGGACAGGGCTGTGGGGCCCAGTCCCTGTGAGCGGGTCTGGGCCGCGGGGGCAGACCCTGTGAGCGGTACACGGCCGGCGGGGGCAAGTCGCTGTGATCAGGTCAGAGCTGCGGGGGCAAGTCCCTGTAAGCGGGTCAGGTCTGTGGGGGTTAGTCCCCGTGAGCGGAGCAGGGCTGTGGGGGCCAGTCCCTGCGAGCGGGTCAGGGCTCGGGGGACAGTCCCTGTGAGCGGGACAGGGCTATGGGGGACCCCCCCCTGTAAGCAGGTCCGGGCTGCGGGTGCCAGTCCCTGTGAGTCAGGGCTGCGGGGGCAACTGGCTCTGAGTGCGTCTGGAGAGACGGCGCAAGTCGCCGTGAGCGAGTCAGGACGGAAAGGGCAAGTGGATGGGTGAAGACTGCAGGGGCAAGAGGCTGTGAGGGGTCAGGACAGCAGTGGCAAGAGGCTGGGGACGGGTAATGACAGAGGAGGCAAGTCGCTGTCAGTTGCTAAGTACTGCAGGGGCAAGTGGCTGTGTGCGGGTGAGGACGGAAGGGGCAAGTGGCTGTGTGCGGGCGAGGACGGAGGGGGCAAGTGGCTGTGAGGAGGAGGGGGTGGCAGAGGGTGGGGGGAATAGGAGGTGGAGCAGGAGGGTGGGGGAAACGAGGAGTAGGAGTAAGGGTATGGTCAAAGGAGGGGGTGGTGGGGCGGGAAGAAGGAGCAAGAGGGTGGGGCAGGAAGGAGGAGGAAGAGGGTGGGGGGGAAGGAGGGGGTGGAAGAGGGTGGGGGTGAGAGGGGAGGATGGTGGGGGGAGGAGGCGGAGGAGGGTGGGTGGAGTGGAGGAGGAGGAGGAGGGTGGGTGGAGTGGAGGAGGAGGAGGAGGAGGAGGAGGGTGGGGGGAATGGAGGAGGAGGAGGGAGGGTGGGGGGAATGGAGGAGGAGGAGGAGGAGGAGGGTGGGGGAGAGGAGGAGGAGGAGGGTGGGGGGAATGGAGGAGGAGGAGGAGGGTGGGGGGAATGGAGGAGGAGGAGGAGGAGGAGGAGGAGGAGGAGGAGGAGGAGGGAGAGGAGGAGGAGGGTGGGGGGAGAGGAGGAGGGTGGGGGGAGAGGAGGAGGGTGGGGGGAGAGGAGGAGGGTGGGGGAGAGGAGGAGGAGGAGGGTGGGGGGAGAGGAGGAAGTGGAAGTGGAGGGGGAGGAGGAGGAGGAGGAGGAGGAGGAGGGTGGGGGGAGAGGAGGAGGAGGAGGAGGAGGAGGAGGAGGAGGAGGAGGGAGAGGAGGAGGAGGAGGGTGGGGGAGAGGAGGAGGGTGGGGGGAGAGGAGGAGGAGGAGGAGGGTGGGGGGAGAGGAGGAAGTGGAAGTGGAGGGGGAGGAGGAGGAGGAGGAGGAGGAGGGTGGGGGGAGTGGAGGAGGAGGAGGAGCAGCAGGGTGGGGGGAGTGGAGGAGTCGAGGAGGAGGAGGAGCAGGAGGGTGGGGGGAGAGGAGGAGCAGGAGGGTGGGGGGAGTGGAGGAGTCGAGGAGGAGGACAAGGACGAGGACGAGGACGAGGAGGGAGAGGGAGAGGGAGAGGGAGAGGGA
The DNA here is from genome assembly GCF_030684315.1 of Stegostoma tigrinum. Taxonomy (NCBI): domain Eukaryota; kingdom Metazoa; phylum Chordata; class Chondrichthyes; order Orectolobiformes; family Stegostomatidae; genus Stegostoma; species Stegostoma tigrinum. The sequence continues at coordinate 99,959 of NW_026728310.1, forward strand.
GAGGAGGAGGATGAGGAGGAGGGTGGTCGGTGGGAGGAGGAGTGGGGGGGAGAGATAATGGGAAATGCAGATGCTGGAGAATCCAGTTTAACAAAGTGTGGAGCTGGATGAACACAACAGGCCAAGCAGCATCTCAGGAGCACAAAAGCTGACGTTTCGGGCCCAGACCCTCTATCAGAGACGGGGATGGGGTGGGGGAACTGGAATAAATAGGGAGAGAGGGGGAGGCGGACCGAAGATGGAGAGAAAACAAGCTTCAAAATCTCCCCTTCCCCCACTGCATCCCAAAACCAGCTCAGCTCGTCCCCTCCCCTCACTGCATCCCAAAACCAGCTCAGCTCGTCCCCTCCCCTCACTGCATCCCAAAACCAGCTCAGCTCGTCCCCTCCCCCAACTGCATCCCAAACCTGTTCTTCCTCTCACCCATCCCTCTGTCCCACCTCAAGCCACACCTCCATTTCCTACCTCTACCTCATCCTGCCTCCTTGACCTATCCATCTTCCCTGGACTGACCTATCCTCACCCGACCTCACCTGTACTCTCCTCAATACCTATCTTGTTTTCTCTCCTTCTTTGGTCCGCCTCTCCCTCTCTCCCTATTTATTCCACTTCCCTCTCCCCATCCCCGTCTCTGAAGAAGGGTCTAGGCCCGAAACGTCAGTTTTTTGCTCCTGAGATGCTGCTTGGCCTGCTGTGTTCATCCAGCTCCACACTTTGTTCACGTGGATTCTCCAGCATCTGCAGTTCCCCTGATCTCTCCTCCTCCAACTCCTCCATTGCCCCCCAGCACACTCCTCCTCCTTTCACCCCACCCTCCTCCTGCTCCGTGATAACAAAGGAAGAGCAAGAGGGGTGTTGGGGGGGAAGGAGGAGGAGGAGGGTTGGGGCAATGAGGAGGACGGTAGGGGGTGGAAGGAGGAGGAGGGTAGGGGGTGTAAGGAGGAGGGTAGGGGTTGAAGGAGGAGGAGGGTAGGGCTTGAAGGAGGAGGAGGATAGGGGGTGAAAGCAGGAGGAGGATAGGGGGTGAAAGGAGGAGGAGGATAGGGGGTGAAAGGAGGAGGAGGATAGGGGGTGAAAGGAGGAGGAGGATAGGGGGTGAAAGGAGGAGGAGGATAGGGGGTGAAAGGAGGAGGAGGATAGGGGGTGGAAGGAGGAGGGGAGTAGGGGGTGGAAGGAGGAGGGGGGTCAGGGAAAGGGGGGTTGGGGGGGAAAGGAAGAGGAGGGTGGGGGGAAAGGAGGAGAAGGGTGGGGAAAGGAGGAGAAGGGTGGGGGGAAAGGAGGAGAAGGGTGGGGGAAAGGAGGAGAAGGGTGGGGAAAGGAGGAGAAGGGTGGGGGGAAAGGAGGAGAAGGGTGGGGGAAAGGAGGAGGAGGGTGGGGTTGGAAGGAGGAGGAGGGTTGGGGGTGAAGGAGGAGGAGGGTGGGGGTGGAAGGAGGAGGAGGGTGGGGGGTGGAAGGAGGAGGAGGGTGGGGGGTGGAAGGAGGAGGAGGGTGGGGGGTGGAAGGAGGAGGAGGGTGGGGGGTGGAAGGAGGAGGAGGGTGGGGGGTGGAAGGAGGAGGAGGATAGGGGATGGAAGGAGGAGGAGGATAGGGGTGGAAGGAGGAGGAGGATAGCGGGTGGAAGGAGGAGGGTGGTGAGGGGGAGGAAGAGGAGGGTGGTGAGGGGGGAGGTGGAGGGTGGGGGCAAAGGAGGTTGTGGAGGAGGGTGGTGGGGAAAGGAAGAGGAGGGTGGGGGGCGGAAGGAGGAGGAGGGTGGAAGGAGGAGGAGGGTGGGGGGGTGGAAGGAGGAGGAGGGTGGGGGGGTGGAAGGAGGAGGATAGGGGGTGCAAAGAGGAGGGGAGTCGGGGGTGGAAGGTGGAGGGTGGGGGTGGAAGGTGGAGGGTGGGGTGGAAGGTGGAGGGTGGGGGTGGAAGGTGGAGGGTGGGGGCAAAGGAGGTTGTGAAGGAGGGTGGTGGGGAAAGGAAGAGGAGGTTCGGGGGTGGAAGGAGGAGGAGGGTCGGTGGCTGGAAGGAGGAGGAGGGCGGGGGGGTGGAAGGAGGAGGGTGCGGGAGTGGAAGGAGGAGGGTGTTGGTGGGGAGGGGAAGGAAGAGGAGTGTGGGGCGGGGCGGATGCAGGAAGAGGGTCGGGGAGAGAAGGAGGAGGGTGGGTGGGGAGGAGGAGGAGGGTGGGGTGTTTGAGAGCGGGTCAGGACTGCAGGGGCCAGTCGCTGTGAGCAGGTCAGGACTGAGGAGGCAAGTCGCTGTGAGCGGGTCAAGACAGCAGGGGCAAGTCGCTGTGAGCGCGTCTGGGCCGCGGGGGACGGCCCCCGTGAGCGCGTCTGGGCCGCGGGGGACGGCCCCCGTGAGCGCGTCTGGGCCGCGGGGGACGGCCCCCGTGAGCGCGTCTGGGCCGCGGGGGACGGCCCCCGTGAGCGCGTCTGGGCCGCGGGGACGGCCCCCGTGAGCGCGTCTGGGCCGCGGGGGACGGCCCCCGTGAGCGCGTCTGGGCCGCGGGGGACGGCCCCCGTGAGCGCGTCTGGGCCGCGGGGGCCGGCCCCCGTGAGCGGGTCAGGGCCGCGGGGGCCGGCCCCCGTGAGCGGGTCAGGGCCGCGGGGGGCCGGCCCCCGTGAGCGGGTCAGGGCCGCGGGGGCCGGCCCCCGTGAGCGGGTCAGGGCCGCGGGGGCCGGCCCCCGTGAGCGGGTCAGGGCCGCGGGGGCCGGCCCCCCGTGAGCGGGTCAGGGCCGCGGGGGCCGGCCCCCGTGAGCGGGTCAGGGCCGCGGGGGCCGGCCCCCGTGAGCGGGTCAGGGCGCGGGGGCCGGCCCCCCGTGAGCGGGTCAGGGCCGCGGGGGCCGGCCCCCCGTGAGCGGGTCAGGGCCGCGGGGGCCGGCCCCCGTGAGCGGGTCAGGGCCGCGGGGGCCGGCCCCCGTGAGCGGGTCAGGGCCGCGGGGGCCGGCCCCCGTGAGCGGGTCAGGGCCGCGGGGGGCCGGCCCCCGTGAGCGGGTCAGGGCCGCGGGGGCCGGCCCCCGTGAGCGGGTCAGGGCCGCGGGGGCCGGCCCCCGTGAGCGGGTCAGGGCCGCGGGGGACGGCCCCCGTGAGCGGGTCAGGGCCGCGGGGGCCGGCCCCCCGTGAGCGGGTCAGGGCCGCGGGGGACGGCCCCCGTGAGCGGGTCAGGGCCGCGGGGGACGGCCCCCGTGAGCGGGTCAGGGCCGCGGGGGACGGCCCCCGTGAGCGGGTCAGGGCCGCGGGGGACGGCCCCCGTGAGCGGGTCAGGGCCGCGGGGGACGGCCCCCGTGAGCGGGTCAGGGCCGCGGGGGACGGCCCCCGTGAGCGGGTCAGGGCCGCGGGGGCCGGCCCCCGTGAGCGGGTCAGGGCCGCGGGGGCCGGCCCCCGTGAGCGGGTCAGGGCCGCGGGGGCCGGCCCCCGTGAGCGGGTCAGGGCCGCGGGGGACGGCCCCCGTGAGCGGGTCAGGGCCGCGGGGGACGGCCCCCGTGAGCGGGTCAGGGCCGCGGGGGACGGCCCCCGTGAGCGGGTCAGGGCCGCGGGGGACGGCCCCCGTGAGCGGGTCAGGGCCGCGGGGGACGGCCCCCGTGAGCGGGTCAGGGCCGCGGGGGACGGCCCCCGTGAGCGGGTCAGGGCCGCGGGGGACGGCCCCCGTGAGCGGGTCAGGGGCCGCGGGGGCCGGCCCCCGTGAGCGGGTCAGGGCCGCGGGGGACGGCCCCCCGTGAGCGGGTCAGGGCCGCGGGGGCCGGCCCCCGTGAGCGGGGTCAGGGCCGCGGGGGCCGGCCCCCGTGAGCGGGTCAGGGCCGCGGGGGCCGGCCCCCGTGAGCGGGTCAGGGCCGCGGGGGCCGGCCCCCGTGAGCGGGTCAGGGCCGCGGGGGCCGGCCCCCGTGAGCGGGTCAGGGCCGCGGGGGCCGGCCCCCGTGAGCGGGTCAGGGCCGCGGGGGCCGGCCCCCGTGAGCGGGTCAGGGCCGCGGGGGACGGCCCCCGTGAGCGGGTCAGGGCCGCGGGGGACGGCCCCCGTGAGCGGGTCAGGGCCGCGGGGGACGGCCCCCGTGAGCGGGTCAGGGCCGCGGGGGACGGCCCCCGTGAGCGGGTCAGGGCCGCGGGGGACGGCCCCCGTGAGCGGGTCAGGGCCGCGGGGGACGGCCCCGTGAGCGGGTCAGGGCCGCGGGGGACGGCCCCCGTGAGCGGGTCAGGGCCGCGGGGGACGGCCCCCGTGAGCGGGTCAGGGCCGCGGGGGACGGCCCCCGTGAGCGGGTCAGGGCCGCGGGGGAGAGTCCCCGTGAGCGGGTCAGCGCTGCGGGGGAGAGTCCCCGTGAGCGGGTCAGCGCTGCGGGGGAGGGTCCCCGTCAGCGGGTCAGGGCTGCGGGGGGACGGTCCCCGTCAGCGGGTCAGGGCTGCGGGGGACGGTCCCCGTCAGCGGGTCAGGGCTGCGGGGGACGGTCCCCTTGAGCGGGTCAGGGCTGCAGGGGAGCCGGACCCCGTGAGCGGGTCAGGGCAGCGGGGGACACTCCCCGTGAGCGGGTCAGGGCAGCGGGGGACAGTCCCTGTGAGCGGGTCAGGGGTGCGGGGGCCGGTCCCCGTCAGCGGGTCAGGGCTGCGGGGGACGGTCCCCGTCAGCGGGTCAGGGCTGCGGGGGACGGTCCCCGTCAGCGGATCAGGGCTGTGGGGGACGGTCCCCGTGAGCGGATCAGGGCTGCGGGGGCCGGGCCCCTTGAGCGGGTCAGGGCTGCAGGGGAGCCGGACCCCGTGAGCGGGTCAGGGCAGCGGGGGACACTCCCTGTGAGCGGGTCAGGGCAGCGGGGGACAGTCCCTGTGAGCGGGTCAGGGGTGCGGGGGCCGGTCCCCGTGAGCGGGACAGGGCTGCGGGGGAGAGTCCCCGTGAGCGGGTCAGCGCTGCGGGGGAGAGTCCCCGGGAGCGGGTCAGCGCTGCGGGGGAGAGTCCCGTCAGCGGGTCAGGGCTGCGGGGGACGGTCCCCGTCAGCGGGTCAGGGCTGCGGGGGGACGGTCCCCGTGAGCGGATCAGGGCTGCGGGGGACGGTCCCCGTGAGCGGATCAGGGCTGCGGGGGACGGTCCCCGTGAGCGGGTCAGGGCTGCGGGGGACGGTCCCCGTGAGCGGGTCAGGGCTGCGGGGGACGGTCCCCGTGAGCGGGTCAGGGCTGCGGGGGCCGGCCCCCGTGAGCGGGTCAGGGCCGCGGGGGAGAGTCCCCGTGAGCGGGTCAGGGCCGCGGGGGAGAGTCCCCGTGAGCGGGTCAGCGCTGCGGGGGAGAGTCCCCGTGAGCGGGTCAGCGCTGCGGGGGAGAGTCGCCGTCAGCGGGTCAGGGCTGCGGGGGACGGTCCCCCGTCAGCGGGTCAGGGCTGCGGGGGACGGTCCCCGTGAGCGGATCAGGGCTGCAGGGGCCGGGCCCCTTGAGCGGGTCAGGGCTGCAGGGGAGCCGGACCCCGTGAGCGGGTCAGGGCAGCGGGTGACACTCCCTGTGAGCGGGTCAGGGCAGCGGGGGACGGTCCCTGTGAGCGGGTCAGGGGTGCGGGGGCCGGTCCCCGTCAGCGGGTCAGGGGTGCGGGGGACGGTCCCCGTCAGCGGGTCAGGGCTGCGGGGGACGGTCCCCGTCAGCGGATCAGGGCTGCGGGGGACGGCCCCCGTGAGCGGATCAGGGCTGCGGGGGCCGGGCCCCTTGAGCGGGTCAGGGCTGCAGGGGAGCCGGACCCCGTGAGCGGGTCAGGGCAGCGGGGGACACTCCCTGTGAGCGGGTCAGGGCAGCGGGGGACGGTCCCTGTGAGCGGGTCAGGGGTGCGGGGGCCGGTCCCCGTGAGCGGGACAGGGCTGCGGGGGAGAGTCCCCGTGAGCGGGTCAGCGCTGCGGGGGAGGGTCCCCGTGAGCGGGTCAGCGCTGCGGGGGAGGGTCCCCGTCAGCGGGTCAGGGCTGCGGGGGACGGTCCCCGTGAGCGGGGTCAGGGCTGCGGGGGACGGTCCCCGTGAGCGGGTCAGGGCTGCGGGGGCCGGGCCCCTTGAGCGGGTCAGGGCTGCAGGGGAGCCGGACCCCGTGAGCGGGTCAGGGCAGCGGGGGACACTCCCCGTGAGCGGGTCAGGGCAGCGGGGGACGGTCCCTGTGAGCGGGTCAGGGGTGCGGGGGCCGGTCCCCGTGAGCGGGACAGGGCTGCGGGGGAGAGTCCCCGTGAGCGGGTCAGGGCTGCGGGGGAGCCGGACCCCGTGAGCGGGTCAGGGGTGCGGGGGGGGACAGTCCCTGTGAGCGGGTCAGGGGTGTGGTGGCAATTAGCTGTCAGGGGGACACGGCTGCGGGCGACAGTCCCTGTCAGCGGGTCAGGGTGTCCGGGTGCGGGGGCAAGACCCTGTGAGCGGTTCAGGGCTGCGGTGGCAAATAGCTGTCCGCGGGTCAGGGGTGCGGGGAGCCGGTCCCCGTGAGCGGGACAGGGGTGCGGGGGAGCCGGTCCCCGTGAGCGGGACAGGGGTGCGGGGGAGCCGGTCCCCGTGAGCGGGACAGGGGTGCGGGGAGCCGGTCCCCGTGAGCGGGACAGGGGTGCGGGGGAGCCGGTCCCCGTGAGCGGGACAGGGGTGCGGGGGAGCCGGTCCCCGTGAGCGGGACAGGGGTGCGGGGGAGCCGGTCCCCGTGAGCGGGACAGGGGTGCGGGGGAGCCGGTCCCCGTGAGCGGGACAGGGGTGCGGGGGAGCCGGTCCCCGTGAGCGGGACAGGGGTGCGGGGGAGCCGGTCCCCGTGAGCGGGACAGGGGTGCGGGGGAGCCGGTCCCCGTGAGCGGGACAGGGGTGCGGGGGAGCCGGTCCCCGTGAGCGGGACAGGGGTGCGGGGGAGCCGGTCCCCGTGAGCGGGACAGGGGTGCGGGGGAGCCGGTCCCCGTGAGCGGGACAGGGGTGCGGGGGAGCCGGTCCCCGTGAGCGGGACAGGGGTGCGGGGGAGCCGGTCCCCGTGAGCGGGACAGGGGTGCGGGGGAGCCGGTCCCCGTGAGCGGGACAGGGGTGCGGGGGAGCCGGTCCCCGTGAGCGGGACAGGGGTGCGGGGGAGCCGGTCCCCGTGAGCGGGACAGGGGTGCGGGGGAGCCGGTCCCCGTGAGCGGGACAGGGGTGCGGGGGAGCCGGTCCCCGTGAGCGGGACAGGGGTGCGGGGGAGCCGGTCCCCGTGAGCGGGACAGGGGTGCGGGGGAGCCGGTCCCCGTGAGCGGGACAGGGGTGCGGGGGAGCCGGTCCCCGTGAGCGGGACAGGGGTGCGGGGGAGCCGGTCCCCGTGAGCGGGACAGGGGTGCGGGGGAGGGTCCCCGTCAGCGGGTCAGGGCTGCGGGGGACGGTCCCCGTCAGCGGATCAGGGCTGCGGGGGACGGCCCCCGTGAGCGGATCAGGGCTGCGGGGGCCGGGCCCTTGAGCGGGTCAGGGCTGCAGGGGAGCCGGACCCCGTGAGCGGGTCAGGGCAGCGGGGGACGGTCCCCGTGAGCAGGTCCGGGCTGCGGGGGACAGTCCCTGTGAGCGGGTCAGGGCTGCGGGGGAAATCGCTGTCAGCGGGACAGGGCTGCGGGGGCCAGTCCGTGAGCGGGAGAGGACTGCCGGGGCCCAGTCGTCAGCAGATGTACTCTCTGACTAAGTACACTGTTTTGAAGGCGAGAGGTCCAATGATATCAGTTAAGCCCCCCTTGTTTTTGTATTGTGTACTTCTGACATATGCGCAAATGGACAACCTCACTCTCCTGCAAAGCTGCAGAATGAATCATGCTGCAATATTTGTCAACTCTCAAATGAGCACTGATACGTTAGTAAATCTCACATCAATAAACTTACCTCTCAAGGTTCTCGCCTTCTAGAACTGTTTGTACGAGTAAATAACTCAAGCGAGGATGTTTGGCAAAGTGTTTCTTTGATCTGAACTTATTTTTCAGCACCTTGCTGAAATCACGCACATCTTCACCTGATGTTGTCTAAAAATGTAAAATAAATCAAATTTAGTTAAGAATTAATAATGAACCAATCTACTCAACTCACTCTATAATCCACGCTTTCCCTGCTAAATGTCTTTGAAGATGTAAAATTAAAGAGTCTGCAATTCTGAGGGAAAAAGTCGCTATCTTTCTGTAAGATTATGATAAAGGTTAGATATGTCTGAATGTGAGTTTCGAACAATTAAGCTTGAGTTTCATACAGTCGTACAGCATGAAAAAAGATCCTTTGGTCCAACCAGTCTATGCTGATCACAATCCCAAACTGAACTAGATACACCTGCCTGTGCTTGGCCCATATCTCTCCAAAGATTTCTATCATCTTTCTATCTTCTGGCTACAACATCACCTCAACAGAATTCTCCATCTTGTGGTCAAATACTAAAACTATACAATTAACTCATTTCAAATGATACACAGATCCAGGATTCACATTAGTGGCCTTTCTGGTTGAATTGCTAATTATTTTAACAACAGTGCAATTTTTGTCCAATTATGCCATGTATAATTACTGATCCAAAATTCATCTCATTGGGTTTTTTTTTGGTTTTTTGTATTGAGTCGAAGATGAGATCAATACATTGGTGAGAAATTATCTTGGTTTGCAGATTCAAAGTCACTATAGTCCCAGACGGGACCACAGGACTGCTCTCACAGTGGACAGAGAGATAACTGGAGGTGGTTTAAATTGAAGGTTGCCACACCTCAGATGAGGAGACAGGTTGAGAAGGAGACTCCTTCATTGTAACTTCAGACAGTGTAGTATTCCATGCTGTTGGTATCATTCTGAATTACAAACCAGCCAACTGAGCTAACTGGCTCCCAGGCAAAATATACAATCAGTTTGGATAGATATGAACACCAAAGGAAAGTCGTCACAGCTGTGACAGTTTCGGATGCATGCATCCCCTGACAGAAGATACAGTCCAGGAGAGCATACAGTCTATAGACCAAGAGGTAATCGGATCTTGGAAGAAAGATGTTACAATAAACTGTGAATCCAATTGGCACAGGTAGCATGGAGGATTCTTTTTATATTCACAGGATGTGGATGTTGCCCAATTATGAGGAACAGACGGCTGCAGGGATGGAGGGATGGAGGGAGGAACGGATGGCTGGAGGAGGCGGGGGG
>NW_026728311.1:12500-17500 GCF_030684315.1 Stegostoma tigrinum
CGCGGAGGGGGGACGGCCGTTTCCGGGTCGACGGCCCCGGGCTGCGCCGCCTTTGCCCGCCCTCCGACGTTTCGGGCCCGGAGGCCTTGGACAGTTAGAACTGGCGCGAAGAGATCGGAAGGTCTGGTAGGAAGTCGCCAAGACTATGTCGAACACAACCGCCAAAGTGTCGAGGAACACAAATCGCCACCAGAGTGTCGAAGTTAAAAGCAGCACTGAGTATCGAACACAAAAATCGCCAGACTGTCGAACTTAATTCAGCTCAGAGTATCGAACACAAAAATCGCCAGACTGTCGAACTTAATTCAGCTCAGAGTATCGAACACAAAAATCGCCAGACTGTCGAACTTACCATGGGCTCAGAGTATCGAGTGTTAATCGCCCAGGTGTGTCGAACTTAAAATGGGCGGATTATCGAGTGTTTAATCGCCCGAGTGTCGAACTTAAAATGGGCGGATTATCGAGTGTTTAATCGCCCGAGTGTCGAACTTAAAATGGGCGGATTATCGAGTGTTTAATCGCCCGAGTGTCGAATGTCACGGCCAACATGTTCACAATTCGACAAAGCGTTCGAAAGTTCGACTATTAGCGTTCAAAAGTTCGACTGTTAGCGTTCAAAAGTTCGACAAAGTGTTCGCATGTTCGACAAAGTGTTCAAAATTCGACAAAGTGTTCGAAATTCGACAAAGTGTTCAAAATTCGACAAAGTGTTCAAAATTCGACAAAGTGTTCAAAATTCGACAAAGTGTTCAAAATCCGACCTCCGAGAGCTCTTTGGCATGCACACGAGTTCCAAATTGCCGCCCACCGTCTTTGGAACCGTTCCTCGGGCCTGTCTCAAAGTGGTCCCGAGCCGCCATTTTGTTCTAAAAAACGTGTTCCCGAAAATCTCCGGGTACCCCGCCAACCCCCCCGGCCGAAAATGACGAGTTGCACTTTGGGGGCGAATTTGAAATTTCAGTCCGACGATGAGGCACCGAAAGCCCGCAAACGGTACTCGGATCGTCCCCCTTGCCGACTTCCGTGATTTTTCAAAGTTAAAGTTTTCGGGCTGCGGACACTTTATTGCAACGGGGCAAGGCGCCGGGGCGAATTCCCACCCCTCCAGCGGGGCCCTGGAACTCCAACCCGGCGTGGATTTTCGGATTTTTCCCCTTCCCCACCGACTTTCCTCCGCTGACACTTAGAATTTTTTTTGACACTTAGAATTTTTTTTGACACTTAGAATTTTTTTGACACTTAGAATTTTTTTTGACACTTAGAATTTTTTTTGACACTTAGAATTTTTTTTGACACTTAGAATTTTTTTGACACTTAGAATTTTTTTGACACTTAGAATTTTTTTGACACTTAGAATTTTTTTTGACACTTAGAATTTTTTTGACACTTAGAATTTTTTTTGACACTTAGAATTTTTTTGACACTTAGAATTTTTTTTGACACTTAGAATTTTTTTTGACACTTAGAATTTTTTTTGACACTTAGAATTTTTTTGACACTTAGAATTTTTTTTGACACTTAGAATTTTTTTCTAAGTTTTTCCTTCTGGTTACTGACTTCCCTCGTCGGGCACGGGGATTTTCGACTTCCTCCTCCCGACCGAGGGGCCTCATTTTCGGGCATTTTCCTCAGATTTCCAAGCATTTTTAGACACTTTTCCCGACTTTTCCTGCTTACTGATTTCACACTTTTGGCCATTTTTATGCATTTTCCCGACTTTTCCTGCTTACTGATTTCACACTTTTGGCCATTTTTATGCATTTTCCCGACTTTTCCTGCTTACTGATTTCACACTTTTGGCCATTTTTAAGCATTTTCCTGGTTACTGATTTCACGCTTTTGGACATTTTCGGAGGTTCTGACGGCTTTTTCGCCTTACTGCTTCGGACATTTCGGGCACTTGGCTGACTTTTCCCGCTTACTCCTTCCGGGCTTTTACTCATTTTCGGAGGTTCTGACGGCTTTTTCGCCTTACTGCTTCGGACATTTCGGGCACTTGGCTGACTTTTCCCGCTTACTCCTTCCGGGCTTTTACTCATTTTCGGAGGTTCTGACGGCTTTTTCGCCTTACTGCTTCGGACATTTCGGGCACTTGGCTGACTTTTCCCGCTTACTCCTTCCGGGCTTTTACTCATTTTCGGAGGTTCTGACGGCTTTTTCGCCTTACTGCTTCGGACATTTCGGGCACTTGGCTGACTTTTCCCGCTTACTCCTTCCGGGCTTTTACTCATTTTCGGAGGTTCTGACGGCTTTTTCGCCTTACTGCTTCGGACATTTCGGGCACTTGGCTGACTTTTCCCGCTTACTCCTTCCGGGCTTTTACTCATTTTCGGAGGTTCCGACGGCTTTTTCGCCTTACTGCTTCGGACATTTCGGGCACTTTGCTGACTTCTCCACCTTACTCCTTCCGGGCTTTTACTCATTTTCGGAGGTTCCGACGGCTTTTTCGCCTTACTGCTTCGGGCACTTTGCTGACCTTTTCCCGCTTACCCCTTTCAAGGTTTTGGACGTCTCCGGTCGGGTCCGCGCCCCTCGCCCGGGCCGGAACGCCTCCCCGCCGGCCGAGTTCCTCGGGGTCGCCCCCTCGCCCGGGAAAACCCGCTCCCCGCCGTCCCACAGCACTCCGACTCGGCCAGGCAGCCTCACGGGCACAGCGACTCCTGCCCACCTCGGGAACCGACGCCCCGCTCGGGCTCAGGCTCCGAAAAACCACCACAGCGGGGCAGCTACCCTCAATGCAGCCGAAATTCAAATTCCTCCCCTTCGAGAGGCGCGCCTCACCCGGCCACGGCCTCGGAACTGCTCCCCTTCCTCGGGATCGGCCCCTCGCCCGGGAAAACCCGCTCCCCGCCGTCCCACAGCACTCCGACTCGGCCAGGCAGCCTCACGGGCACAGCGACTCCTGCCCACCTCGGGAACCGACGCCCCGCTCGGGCTCAGGCTCCGAAAAACCACCACAGCGGGGCAGCTACCCTCAATGCAGCCGAAATTCAAATTCCTCCCCTTCGAGAGGCGCGCCTCACCCGGCCACGGCCTCCAAATCGCTCCCCTTAGGCGAAAATTAAGCCCCCGTGGCCGATAATACCCCTCCTTGATCGTGCACAAGGGCAGCTCCAAGTTGAACGGGCTCAGGCTCCAAAAACCCACAACAGCGGGCAGCTACCCTCAATGCAGCCGAAATTCAAATCCCTCCCCTTCGAGAGGCGCGCCTCACCCGGCCACGGCCTCCAAATCGCTCCCCTTAGGCGAAAATTAAGCCCCCGTGGCCGATAATACCCCTCCTTGATCGTGCACAAGGGCAGCTCCAAGTTGAACGGGCTCAGGCTCCAAAAACCCACAACAGCGGGCAGCTACCCTCAATGCAGCCGAAATTCAAATCCCTCCCCTTCGAAAGGCGCGCCTCACCCGGCCACGGCCTCCAAATCGCTCCCCTTAGGCGAAAATTAAGCCCCCGTGGCCGATAATACCCCTCCTTGATCGTGCACAAGGGCAGCTCCAAGTTGAACGGGCTCAGGCTCCAAAAACCCACAACAGCGGGCAGCTACCCTCAATGCAGCCGAAATTCAAATCCCTCCCCTTCGAAAGGCGCGCCTCACCCGGCCACGGCCTCCAAATCGCTCCCCTTAGGCGAAAATTAAGCCCCCGTGGCGGATAATACCCCTCCTTGATCGTGCACAAGGGCAGCTCCAAGTTGAACGGAGAAGTCAGTAACCAACCAAAAATAAGCTTGGTTACTGATTTCTCCCGTTGGTTACTGACTTCTCCCTTTGGTTACTGATTTCTCCCGTTGGTTACTCATTTCTCTTGTTGGTTACTGATTTCTCCCGTTGGTTACTGACTTCTCCCTTTGGTTACTGATTTCTCCCGTTGGTTACTGACTTCTCCCGTTGGTTACTCATTTCTCCCGTTGGTTACTCATTTCTCCCGTTGGTTACTCATTTCTCCTGTTGGTTACTGATTTCTTGGTTACTCATTTCTCTTCTTGGTTACTCATTTCTCCTGTTGGTTACTGATTTCTTGGTTACTCATTTCTCTTCTTGGTTACTCATTTCCCTTTCTGACACTTAGAATTTTTTTTGACACTTAGAATTCTTTTTGACACTTAGAATTTTTTTTGACACTTAGAATTTTTTTTGACACTTAGAATTTTTTTTGACACTTAGAATTTTTTTGACACTTAGAATTTTTTTTGACACTTAGAATTTTTTTTGACACTTAGAATTTTTTTTGACACTTAGAATTTTTTTTGACACTTAGAATTTTTTTGACACTTAGAATTTTTTTTGACACTTAGAATTTTTTTTGACACTTAGAATTTTTTTTGACACTTAGAATTTTTTTTGACACTTAGAATTTTTTTTGACACTTAGAATTTTTTTTGACACTTAGAATTCTTTTTGACACTTAGAATTTTTTTTGACACTTAGAATTTTTTTGACACTTAGAATTTTTTTGACACTTAGAATTCTTTTTGACACTTAGAATTTTTTTTGACACTTAGAATTTTTTTTGACACTTAGAATTCTTTTTGACACTTAGAATTTTTTTCTAAGTTTTTCCTTCTGGTTACTGACTTCCCTCGTCGGGCACGGGGATTTTCGACTTCCTCCTCCCGACCGAGGGGCCTCATTTTCGGGCATTTTCCTCAGATTTCCAAGCATTTTTAGACACTTTTCCCGACTTTTCCTGCTTACTGATTTCACACTTTTGGCCATTTTTATGCATTTTCCTGGTTACTGATTTCACGCTTTTGGACATTTTCGGAGGTTCCGACGGCTTTTTCGCCTTACTGCTTCGGGCACTTTGCTGACCTTTTCCCGCTTACCCCTTTCAAGGTTTTGGACGTCTCCGGTCGGGTCCGCGCCCCTCGCCCGGGCCGGAACGCCTCCCCGCCGGCCGAGTTCCTCGGGGTCGCCCCCTCGCCCGGGAAAAACCGCTCCCCGCCGTCCCACAGCACTCCGACTCGGCCAGGCAGCCTCACGGGCACAGCGACTCCTGCC
>NW_026728311.1:32500-37500 GCF_030684315.1 Stegostoma tigrinum
GACGTGTGCCGCCGCATCGATCGAGGGAGCTCGCCGGTCCCGGCGCGTCGCTGCCCCGCGCCGGGCGTGCGGGGGGGCGCACGCCTGGGCCCCCCCTCTCTGCACACACCGGCCGACTGTTCCGGGCTAGCACAGGCGAAGGGACAGCCCGCTACCTTCCGTGCTACTCCCGGGGGAACCGGGCTCTCGAGCCTGCCTGGCCTGCCAGGACGAGGTTACCCGCGGAGGGGGGACGGCCGTTTCCGGGTCGACGGCCCCGGGCTGCGCCGCCTTTGCCCGCCCTCCGACGTTTCGGGCCCGGAGGCCTTGGACAGTTAGAACTGGCGCGAAGAGATCGGAAGGTCTGGTAGGAAGTCGCCAAGACTATGTCGAACACAACCGCCAAAGTGTCGAGGAACACAAATCGCCACCAGAGTGTCGAAGTTAAAAGCAGCACTGAGTATCGAACACAAAAATCGCCAGACTGTCGAACTTAATTCAGCTCAGAGTATCGAACACAAAAATCGCCAGACTGTCGAACTTAATTCAGCTCAGAGTATCGAACACAAAAATCGCCAGACTGTCGAACTTACCATGGGCTCAGAGTATCGAGTGTTAATCGCCCAGGTGTGTCGAACTTAAAATGGGCGGATTATCGAGTGTTTAATCGCCCGAGTGTCGAACTTAAAATGGGCGGATTATCGAGTGTTTAATCGCCCGAGTGTCGAACTTAAAATGGGCGGATTATCGAGTGTTTAATCGCCCGAGTGTCGAATGTCACGGCCAACATGTTCACAATTCGACAAAGCGTTCGAAAGTTCGACTATTAGCGTTCAAAAGTTCGACTGTTAGCGTTCAAAAGTTCGACAAAGTGTTCGCATGTTCGACAAAGTGTTCAAAATTCGACAAAGTGTTCGAAATTCGACAAAGTGTTCAAAATTCGACAAAGTGTTCAAAATTCGACAAAGTGTTCAAAATTCGACAAAGTGTTCAAAATCCGACCTCCGAGAGCTCTTTGGCATGCACACGAGTTCCAAATTGCCGCCCACCGTCTTTGGAACCGTTCCTCGGGCCTGTCTCAAAGTGGTCCCGAGCCGCCATTTTGTTCTAAAAAACGTGTTCCCGAAAATCTCCGGGTACCCCGCCAACCCCCCCGGCCGAAAATGACGAGTTGCACTTTGGGGGCGAATTTGAAATTTCAGTCCGACGATGAGGCACCGAAAGCCCGCAAACGGTACTCGGATCGTCCCCCTTGCCGACTTCCGTGATTTTTCAAAGTTAAAGTTTTCGGGCTGCGGACACTTTATTGCAACGGGGCAAGGCGCCGGGGCGAATTCCCACCCCTCCAGCGGGGCCCTGGAACTCCAACCCGGCGTGGATTTTCGGATTTTTCCCCTTCCCCACCGACTTTCCTCCGCTGACACTTAGAATTTTTTTTGACACTTAGAATTTTTTTTGACACTTAGAATTTTTTTGACACTTAGAATTTTTTTTGACACTTAGAATTTTTTTTGACACTTAGAATTTTTTTTGACACTTAGAATTTTTTTGACACTTAGAATTTTTTTGACACTTAGAATTTTTTTGACACTTAGAATTTTTTTTGACACTTAGAATTTTTTTGACACTTAGAATTTTTTTTGACACTTAGAATTTTTTTGACACTTAGAATTTTTTTTGACACTTAGAATTTTTTTTGACACTTAGAATTTTTTTTGACACTTAGAATTTTTTTGACACTTAGAATTTTTTTTGACACTTAGAATTTTTTTCTAAGTTTTTCCTTCTGGTTACTGACTTCCCTCGTCGGGCACGGGGATTTTCGACTTCCTCCTCCCGACCGAGGGGCCTCATTTTCGGGCATTTTCCTCAGATTTCCAAGCATTTTTAGACACTTTTCCCGACTTTTCCTGCTTACTGATTTCACACTTTTGGCCATTTTTATGCATTTTCCCGACTTTTCCTGCTTACTGATTTCACACTTTTGGCCATTTTTATGCATTTTCCCGACTTTTCCTGCTTACTGATTTCACACTTTTGGCCATTTTTAAGCATTTTCCTGGTTACTGATTTCACGCTTTTGGACATTTTCGGAGGTTCTGACGGCTTTTTCGCCTTACTGCTTCGGACATTTCGGGCACTTGGCTGACTTTTCCCGCTTACTCCTTCCGGGCTTTTACTCATTTTCGGAGGTTCTGACGGCTTTTTCGCCTTACTGCTTCGGACATTTCGGGCACTTGGCTGACTTTTCCCGCTTACTCCTTCCGGGCTTTTACTCATTTTCGGAGGTTCTGACGGCTTTTTCGCCTTACTGCTTCGGACATTTCGGGCACTTGGCTGACTTTTCCCGCTTACTCCTTCCGGGCTTTTACTCATTTTCGGAGGTTCTGACGGCTTTTTCGCCTTACTGCTTCGGACATTTCGGGCACTTGGCTGACTTTTCCCGCTTACTCCTTCCGGGCTTTTACTCATTTTCGGAGGTTCTGACGGCTTTTTCGCCTTACTGCTTCGGACATTTCGGGCACTTGGCTGACTTTTCCCGCTTACTCCTTCCGGGCTTTTACTCATTTTCGGAGGTTCCGACGGCTTTTTCGCCTTACTGCTTCGGACATTTCGGGCACTTTGCTGACTTCTCCACCTTACTCCTTCCGGGCTTTTACTCATTTTCGGAGGTTCCGACGGCTTTTTCGCCTTACTGCTTCGGGCACTTTGCTGACCTTTTCCCGCTTACCCCTTTCAAGGTTTTGGACGTCTCCGGTCGGGTCCGCGCCCCTCGCCCGGGCCGGAACGCCTCCCCGCCGGCCGAGTTCCTCGGGGTCGCCCCCTCGCCCGGGAAAAACCGCTCCCCGCCGTCCCACAGCACTCCGACTCGGCCAGGCAGCCTCACGGGCACAGCGACTCCTGCCCACCTCGGGAACCGACGCCCCGCTCGGGCTCAGGCTCCGAAAAACCACCACAGCGGGGCAGCTACCCTCAATGCAGCCGAAATTCAAATTCCTCCCCTTCGAGAGGCGCGCCTCACCCGGCCACGGCCTCGGAACTGCTCCCCTTCCTCGGGATCGGCCCCTCGCCCGGGAAAACCCGCTCCCCGCCGTCCCACAGCACTCCGACTCGGCCAGGCAGCCTCACGGGCACAGCGACTCCTGCCCACCTCGGGAACCGACGCCCCGCTCGGGCTCAGGCTCCAAAAACCCACAACAGCGGGCAGCTACCCTCAATGCAGCCGAAATTCAAATCCCTCCCCTTCGAGAGGCGCGCCTCACCCGGCCACGGCCTCCAAATCGCTCCCCTTAGGCGAAAATTAAGCCCCCGTGGCCGATAATACCCCTCCTTGATCGTGCACAAGGGCAGCTCCAAGTTGAACGGGCTCAGGCTCCAAAAACCCACAACAGCGGGCAGCTACCCTCAATGCAGCCGAAATTCAAATCCCTCCCCTTCGAGAGGCGCGCCTCACCCGGCCACGGCCTCCAAATCGCTCCCCTTAGGCGAAAATTAAGCCCCCGTGGCCGATAATACCCCTCCTTGATCGTGCACAAGGGCAGCTCCAAGTTGAACGGGCTCAGGCTCCAAAAACCCACAACAGCGGGCAGCTACCCTCAATGCAGCCGAAATTCAAATCCCTCCCCTTCGAAAGGCGCGCCTCACCCGGCCACGGCCTCCAAATCGCTCCCCTTAGGCGAAAATTAAGCCCCCGTGGCCGATAATACCCCTCCTTGATCGTGCACAAGGGCAGCTCCAAGTTGAACGGGCTCAGGCTCCAAAAACCCACAACAGCGGGCAGCTACCCTCAATGCAGCCGAAATTCAAATCCCTCCCCTTCGAAAGGCGCGCCTCACCCGGCCACGGCCTCCAAATCGCTCCCCTTAGGCGAAAATTAAGCCCCCGTGGCGGATAATACCCCTCCTTGATCGTGCACAAGGGCAGCTCCAAGTTGAACGGAGAAGTCAGTAACCAACCAAAAATAAGCTTGGTTACTGATTTCTCCCGTTGGTTACTGACTTCTCCCTTTGGTTACTGATTTCTCCCGTTGGTTACTCATTTCTCTTGTTGGTTACTGATTTCTCCCGTTGGTTACTGACTTCTCCCTTTGGTTACTGATTTCTCCCGTTGGTTACTGACTTCTCCCGTTGGTTACTCATTTCTCCCGTTGGTTACTCATTTCTCCCGTTGGTTACTCATTTCTCCTGTTGGTTACTGATTTCTTGGTTACTCATTTCTCTTCTTGGTTACTCATTTCTCCTGTTGGTTACTGATTTCTTGGTTACTCATTTCTCTTCTTGGTTACTCATTTCCCTTTCTGACACTTAGAATTTTTTTTGACACTTAGAATTCTTTTTGACACTTAGAATTTTTTTTGACACTTAGAATTTTTTTTGACACTTAGAATTTTTTTTGACACTTAGAATTTTTTTGACACTTAGAATTTTTTTTGACACTTAGAATTTTTTTTGACACTTAGAATTTTTTTTGACACTTAGAATTTTTTTTGACACTTAGAATTTTTTTGACACTTAGAATTTTTTTTGACACTTAGAATTTTTTTTGACACTTAGAATTTTTTTTGACACTTAGAATTTTTTTTGACACTTAGAATTTTTTTTGACACTTAGAATTTTTTTTGACACTTAGAATTCTTTTTGACACTTAGAATTTTTTTTGACACTTAGAATTTTTTTGACACTTAGAATTTTTTTGACACTTAGAATTCTTTTTGACACTTAGAATTTTTTTTGACACTTAGAATTTTTTTTGACACTTAGAATTTTTTTTGACACTTAGAATTTTTTTCTAAGTTTTTCCTTCTGGTTACTGACTTCCCTCGTCGGGCACGGGGATTTTCGACTTCCTCCTCCCGACCGAGGGGCCTCATTTTCGGGCATTTTCCTCAGATTTCCAAGCATTTTTAGACACTTTTCCCGACTTTTCCTGCTTACTGATTTCACACTTTTGGCCATTTTTATGCATTTTCCTGGTTACTGATTTCACGCTTTTGGACATTTTCGGAGGTTCCGACGGCTTTT
>NW_026728311.1:50000-55000 GCF_030684315.1 Stegostoma tigrinum
CGACAAAGTGTTCAAAATTCGACAAAGTGTTCAAAATTCGACAAAGTGTTCAAAATCCGACCTCCGAGAGCTCTTTGGCATGCACACGAGTTCCAAATTGCCGCCCACCGTCTTTGGAACCGTTCCTCGGGCCTGTCTCAAAGTGGTCCCGAGCCGCCATTTTGTTCTAAAAAACGTGTTCCCGAAAATCTCCGGGTACCCCGCCAACCCCCCCGGCCGAAAATGACGAGTTGCACTTTGGGGGCGAATTTGAAATTTCAGTCCGACGATGAGGCACCGAAAGCCCGCAAACGGTACTCGGATCGTCCCCCTTGCCGACTTCCGTGATTTTTCAAAGTTAAAGTTTTCGGGCTGCGGACACTTTATTGCAACGGGGCAAGGCGCCGGGGCGAATTCCCACCCCTCCAGCGGGGCCCTGGAACTCCAACCCGGCGTGGATTTTCGGATTTTTCCCCTTCCCCACCGACTTTCCTCCGCTGACACTTAGAATTTTTTTTGACACTTAGAATTTTTTTTGACACTTAGAATTTTTTTGACACTTAGAATTTTTTTTGACACTTAGAATTTTTTTTGACACTTAGAATTTTTTTTGACACTTAGAATTTTTTTGACACTTAGAATTTTTTTGACACTTAGAATTTTTTTGACACTTAGAATTTTTTTTGACACTTAGAATTTTTTTGACACTTAGAATTTTTTTTGACACTTAGAATTTTTTTGACACTTAGAATTTTTTTTGACACTTAGAATTTTTTTTGACACTTAGAATTTTTTTTGACACTTAGAATTTTTTTGACACTTAGAATTTTTTTTGACACTTAGAATTTTTTTCTAAGTTTTTCCTTCTGGTTACTGACTTCCCTCGTCGGGCACGGGGATTTTCGACTTCCTCCTCCCGACCGAGGGGCCTCATTTTCGGGCATTTTCCTCAGATTTCCAAGCATTTTTAGACACTTTTCCCGACTTTTCCTGCTTACTGATTTCACACTTTTGGCCATTTTTATGCATTTTCCCGACTTTTCCTGCTTACTGATTTCACACTTTTGGCCATTTTTATGCATTTTCCCGACTTTTCCTGCTTACTGATTTCACACTTTTGGCCATTTTTAAGCATTTTCCTGGTTACTGATTTCACGCTTTTGGACATTTTCGGAGGTTCTGACGGCTTTTTCGCCTTACTGCTTCGGACATTTCGGGCACTTGGCTGACTTTTCCCGCTTACTCCTTCCGGGCTTTTACTCATTTTCGGAGGTTCTGACGGCTTTTTCGCCTTACTGCTTCGGACATTTCGGGCACTTGGCTGACTTTTCCCGCTTACTCCTTCCGGGCTTTTACTCATTTTCGGAGGTTCTGACGGCTTTTTCGCCTTACTGCTTCGGACATTTCGGGCACTTGGCTGACTTTTCCCGCTTACTCCTTCCGGGCTTTTACTCATTTTCGGAGGTTCTGACGGCTTTTTCGCCTTACTGCTTCGGACATTTCGGGCACTTGGCTGACTTTTCCCGCTTACTCCTTCCGGGCTTTTACTCATTTTCGGAGGTTCTGACGGCTTTTTCGCCTTACTGCTTCGGACATTTCGGGCACTTGGCTGACTTTTCCCGCTTACTCCTTCCGGGCTTTTACTCATTTTCGGAGGTTCCGACGGCTTTTTCGCCTTACTGCTTCGGACATTTCGGGCACTTTGCTGACTTCTCCACCTTACTCCTTCCGGGCTTTTACTCATTTTCGGAGGTTCCGACGGCTTTTTCGCCTTACTGCTTCGGGCACTTTGCTGACCTTTTCCCGCTTACCCCTTTCAAGGTTTTGGACGTCTCCGGTCGGGTCCGCGCCCCTCGCCCGGGCCGGAACGCCTCCCCGCCGGCCGAGTTCCTCGGGGTCGCCCCCTCGCCCGGGAAAAACCGCTCCCCGCCGTCCCACAGCACTCCGACTCGGCCAGGCAGCCTCACGGGCACAGCGACTCCTGCCCACCTCGGGAACCGACGCCCCGCTCGGGCTCAGGCTCCGAAAAACCACCACAGCGGGGCAGCTACCCTCAATGCAGCCGAAATTCAAATTCCTCCCCTTCGAGAGGCGCGCCTCACCCGGCCACGGCCTCGGAACTGCTCCCCTTCCTCGGGATCGGCCCCTCGCCCGGGAAAACCCGCTCCCCGCCGTCCCACAGCACTCCGACTCGGCCAGGCAGCCTCACGGGCACAGCGACTCCTGCCCACCTCGGGAACCGACGCCCCGCTCGGGCTCAGGCTCCAAAAACCCACAACAGCGGGCAGCTACCCTCAATGCAGCCGAAATTCAAATCCCTCCCCTTCGAGAGGCGCGCCTCACCCGGCCACGGCCTCCAAATCGCTCCCCTTAGGCGAAAATTAAGCCCCCGTGGCCGATAATACCCCTCCTTGATCGTGCACAAGGGCAGCTCCAAGTTGAACGGGCTCAGGCTCCAAAAACCCACAACAGCGGGCAGCTACCCTCAATGCAGCCGAAATTCAAATCCCTCCCCTTCGAGAGGCGCGCCTCACCCGGCCACGGCCTCCAAATCGCTCCCCTTAGGCGAAAATTAAGCCCCCGTGGCCGATAATACCCCTCCTTGATCGTGCACAAGGGCAGCTCCAAGTTGAACGGGCTCAGGCTCCAAAAACCCACAACAGCGGGCAGCTACCCTCAATGCAGCCGAAATTCAAATCCCTCCCCTTCGAAAGGCGCGCCTCACCCGGCCACGGCCTCCAAATCGCTCCCCTTAGGCGAAAATTAAGCCCCCGTGGCCGATAATACCCCTCCTTGATCGTGCACAAGGGCAGCTCCAAGTTGAACGGGCTCAGGCTCCAAAAACCCACAACAGCGGGCAGCTACCCTCAATGCAGCCGAAATTCAAATCCCTCCCCTTCGAAAGGCGCGCCTCACCCGGCCACGGCCTCCAAATCGCTCCCCTTAGGCGAAAATTAAGCCCCCGTGGCGGATAATACCCCTCCTTGATCGTGCACAAGGGCAGCTCCAAGTTGAACGGAGAAGTCAGTAACCAACCAAAAATAAGCTTGGTTACTGATTTCTCCCGTTGGTTACTGACTTCTCCCTTTGGTTACTGATTTCTCCCGTTGGTTACTCATTTCTCTTGTTGGTTACTGATTTCTCCCGTTGGTTACTGACTTCTCCCTTTGGTTACTGATTTCTCCCGTTGGTTACTGACTTCTCCCGTTGGTTACTCATTTCTCCCGTTGGTTACTCATTTCTCCCGTTGGTTACTCATTTCTCCTGTTGGTTACTGATTTCTTGGTTACTCATTTCTCTTCTTGGTTACTCATTTCTCCTGTTGGTTACTGATTTCTTGGTTACTCATTTCTCTTCTTGGTTACTCATTTCCCTTTCTGACACTTAGAATTTTTTTTGACACTTAGAATTCTTTTTGACACTTAGAATTTTTTTTGACACTTAGAATTTTTTTTGACACTTAGAATTTTTTTTGACACTTAGAATTTTTTTGACACTTAGAATTTTTTTTGACACTTAGAATTTTTTTTGACACTTAGAATTTTTTTTGACACTTAGAATTTTTTTTGACACTTAGAATTTTTTTGACACTTAGAATTTTTTTTGACACTTAGAATTTTTTTTGACACTTAGAATTTTTTTTGACACTTAGAATTTTTTTTGACACTTAGAATTTTTTTTGACACTTAGAATTTTTTTTGACACTTAGAATTCTTTTTGACACTTAGAATTTTTTTTGACACTTAGAATTTTTTTGACACTTAGAATTTTTTTGACACTTAGAATTCTTTTTGACACTTAGAATTTTTTTTGACACTTAGAATTTTTTTTGACACTTAGAATTTTTTTTGACACTTAGAATTTTTTTCTAAGTTTTTCCTTCTGGTTACTGACTTCCCTCGTCGGGCACGGGGATTTTCGACTTCCTCCTCCCGACCGAGGGGCCTCATTTTCGGGCATTTTCCTCAGATTTCCAAGCATTTTTAGACACTTTTCCCGACTTTTCCTGCTTACTGATTTCACACTTTTGGCCATTTTTATGCATTTTCCTGGTTACTGATTTCACGCTTTTGGACATTTTCGGAGGTTCCGACGGCTTTTTCGCCTTACTGCTTCGGGCACTTTGCTGACCTTTTCCCGCTTACCCCTTTCAAGGTTTTGGACGTCTCCGGTCGGGTCCGCGCCCCTCGCCCGGGCCGGAACGCCTCCCCGCCGGCCGAGTTCCTCGGGGTCGCCCCCTCGCCCGGGAAAAACCGCTCCCCGCCGTCCCACAGCACTCCGACTCGGCCAGGCAGCCTCACGGGCACAGCGACTCCTGCCCACCTCGGGAACCGACGCCCCGCTCGGGCTCAGGCTCCGAAAAACCACCACAGCGGGGCAGCTACCCTCAATGCAGCCGAAATTCAAACTCCTCCCCTCCGAAAGGCGCGCCTCACCCGGCCACGGCCTCGGAACTGCTCCCCTTCCTCGGGATCGGCCCCTCGCCCGGGAAAACCCGCTCCCCGCCGTCCCACAGCACTCCGACTCGGCCAGGCAGCCTCACGGGCACAGCGACTCCTGCCCACCTCGGGAACCGACGCCCCGCTCGGGCTCAGGCTCCAAAAACCCACAACAGCGGGCAGCTACCCTCAATGCAGCCGAAATTCAAATTCCTCCCCTCCGAAAGGCGCGCCTCACCCGGCCACGGCCTCCAAATCGCTCCCCTTCCTCGGGATCGCCCCCTCGCCCGGGAAAACCCGCTCCCCGCCGTCCCACAGCACTCCGACTCGGCCAGGCAGCCTCACGGGCACAGCGACTCCTGCCCACCTCGGGAACCGACGCCCCGCTCGGGCTCAGGCTCCGAAAAACCACCACAGCGGGGCAGCTACCCTCAATGCAGCCGAAATTCAAATTCCTCCCCTTCGAGAGGCGCGCCTCACCCGGCCACGGCCTCGGAACTGCTCCCCTTCCTCGGGATCGGCCCCTCGCCCGGGAAAACCCGCTCCCCGCCGTCCCACAGCACTCCGACTCGGCCAGGCAGC
>NW_026728311.1:67500-95000 GCF_030684315.1 Stegostoma tigrinum
ACACTTAGAATTTTTTTTGACACTTAGAATTTTTTTTGACACTTAGAATTTTTTTGACACTTAGAATTTTTTTTGACACTTAGAATTTTTTTTGACACTTAGAATTTTTTTTGACACTTAGAATTTTTTTGACACTTAGAATTTTTTTGACACTTAGAATTTTTTTGACACTTAGAATTTTTTTTGACACTTAGAATTTTTTTGACACTTAGAATTTTTTTTGACACTTAGAATTTTTTTGACACTTAGAATTTTTTTTGACACTTAGAATTTTTTTTGACACTTAGAATTTTTTTTGACACTTAGAATTTTTTTGACACTTAGAATTTTTTTTGACACTTAGAATTTTTTTCTAAGTTTTTCCTTCTGGTTACTGACTTCCCTCGTCGGGCACGGGGATTTTCGACTTCCTCCTCCCGACCGAGGGGCCTCATTTTCGGGCATTTTCCTCAGATTTCCAAGCATTTTTAGACACTTTTCCCGACTTTTCCTGCTTACTGATTTCACACTTTTGGCCATTTTTATGCATTTTCCCGACTTTTCCTGCTTACTGATTTCACACTTTTGGCCATTTTTATGCATTTTCCCGACTTTTCCTGCTTACTGATTTCACACTTTTGGCCATTTTTAAGCATTTTCCTGGTTACTGATTTCACGCTTTTGGACATTTTCGGAGGTTCTGACGGCTTTTTCGCCTTACTGCTTCGGACATTTCGGGCACTTGGCTGACTTTTCCCGCTTACTCCTTCCGGGCTTTTACTCATTTTCGGAGGTTCTGACGGCTTTTTCGCCTTACTGCTTCGGACATTTCGGGCACTTGGCTGACTTTTCCCGCTTACTCCTTCCGGGCTTTTACTCATTTTCGGAGGTTCTGACGGCTTTTTCGCCTTACTGCTTCGGACATTTCGGGCACTTGGCTGACTTTTCCCGCTTACTCCTTCCGGGCTTTTACTCATTTTCGGAGGTTCTGACGGCTTTTTCGCCTTACTGCTTCGGACATTTCGGGCACTTGGCTGACTTTTCCCGCTTACTCCTTCCGGGCTTTTACTCATTTTCGGAGGTTCTGACGGCTTTTTCGCCTTACTGCTTCGGACATTTCGGGCACTTGGCTGACTTTTCCCGCTTACTCCTTCCGGGCTTTTACTCATTTTCGGAGGTTCCGACGGCTTTTTCGCCTTACTGCTTCGGACATTTCGGGCACTTTGCTGACTTCTCCACCTTACTCCTTCCGGGCTTTTACTCATTTTCGGAGGTTCCGACGGCTTTTTCGCCTTACTGCTTCGGGCACTTTGCTGACCTTTTCCCGCTTACCCCTTTCAAGGTTTTGGACGTCTCCGGTCGGGTCCGCGCCCCTCGCCCGGGCCGGAACGCCTCCCCGCCGGCCGAGTTCCTCGGGGTCGCCCCCTCGCCCGGGAAAAACCGCTCCCCGCCGTCCCACAGCACTCCGACTCGGCCAGGCAGCCTCACGGGCACAGCGACTCCTGCCCACCTCGGGAACCGACGCCCCGCTCGGGCTCAGGCTCCGAAAAACCACCACAGCGGGGCAGCTACCCTCAATGCAGCCGAAATTCAAATTCCTCCCCTTCGAGAGGCGCGCCTCACCCGGCCACGGCCTCGGAACTGCTCCCCTTCCTCGGGATCGGCCCCTCGCCCGGGAAAACCCGCTCCCCGCCGTCCCACAGCACTCCGACTCGGCCAGGCAGCCTCACGGGCACAGCGACTCCTGCCCACCTCGGGAACCGACGCCCCGCTCGGGCTCAGGCTCCAAAAACCCACAACAGCGGGCAGCTACCCTCAATGCAGCCGAAATTCAAATCCCTCCCCTTCGAGAGGCGCGCCTCACCCGGCCACGGCCTCCAAATCGCTCCCCTTAGGCGAAAATTAAGCCCCCGTGGCCGATAATACCCCTCCTTGATCGTGCACAAGGGCAGCTCCAAGTTGAACGGGCTCAGGCTCCAAAAACCCACAACAGCGGGCAGCTACCCTCAATGCAGCCGAAATTCAAATCCCTCCCCTTCGAGAGGCGCGCCTCACCCGGCCACGGCCTCCAAATCGCTCCCCTTAGGCGAAAATTAAGCCCCCGTGGCCGATAATACCCCTCCTTGATCGTGCACAAGGGCAGCTCCAAGTTGAACGGGCTCAGGCTCCAAAAACCCACAACAGCGGGCAGCTACCCTCAATGCAGCCGAAATTCAAATCCCTCCCCTTCGAAAGGCGCGCCTCACCCGGCCACGGCCTCCAAATCGCTCCCCTTAGGCGAAAATTAAGCCCCCGTGGCCGATAATACCCCTCCTTGATCGTGCACAAGGGCAGCTCCAAGTTGAACGGGCTCAGGCTCCAAAAACCCACAACAGCGGGCAGCTACCCTCAATGCAGCCGAAATTCAAATCCCTCCCCTTCGAAAGGCGCGCCTCACCCGGCCACGGCCTCCAAATCGCTCCCCTTAGGCGAAAATTAAGCCCCCGTGGCGGATAATACCCCTCCTTGATCGTGCACAAGGGCAGCTCCAAGTTGAACGGAGAAGTCAGTAACCAACCAAAAATAAGCTTGGTTACTGATTTCTCCCGTTGGTTACTGACTTCTCCCTTTGGTTACTGATTTCTCCCGTTGGTTACTCATTTCTCTTGTTGGTTACTGATTTCTCCCGTTGGTTACTGACTTCTCCCTTTGGTTACTGATTTCTCCCGTTGGTTACTGACTTCTCCCGTTGGTTACTCATTTCTCCCGTTGGTTACTCATTTCTCCCGTTGGTTACTCATTTCTCCTGTTGGTTACTGATTTCTTGGTTACTCATTTCTCTTCTTGGTTACTCATTTCTCCTGTTGGTTACTGATTTCTTGGTTACTCATTTCTCTTCTTGGTTACTCATTTCCCTTTCTGACACTTAGAATTTTTTTTGACACTTAGAATTCTTTTTGACACTTAGAATTTTTTTTGACACTTAGAATTTTTTTTGACACTTAGAATTTTTTTTGACACTTAGAATTTTTTTGACACTTAGAATTTTTTTTGACACTTAGAATTTTTTTTGACACTTAGAATTTTTTTTGACACTTAGAATTTTTTTTGACACTTAGAATTTTTTTGACACTTAGAATTTTTTTTGACACTTAGAATTTTTTTTGACACTTAGAATTTTTTTTGACACTTAGAATTTTTTTTGACACTTAGAATTTTTTTTGACACTTAGAATTTTTTTTGACACTTAGAATTCTTTTTGACACTTAGAATTTTTTTTGACACTTAGAATTTTTTTGACACTTAGAATTTTTTTGACACTTAGAATTCTTTTTGACACTTAGAATTTTTTTTGACACTTAGAATTTTTTTTGACACTTAGAATTTTTTTTGACACTTAGAATTTTTTTCTAAGTTTTTCCTTCTGGTTACTGACTTCCCTCGTCGGGCACGGGGATTTTCGACTTCCTCCTCCCGACCGAGGGGCCTCATTTTCGGGCATTTTCCTCAGATTTCCAAGCATTTTTAGACACTTTTCCCGACTTTTCCTGCTTACTGATTTCACACTTTTGGCCATTTTTATGCATTTTCCTGGTTACTGATTTCACGCTTTTGGACATTTTCGGAGGTTCCGACGGCTTTTTCGCCTTACTGCTTCGGGCACTTTGCTGACCTTTTCCCGCTTACCCCTTTCAAGGTTTTGGACGTCTCCGGTCGGGTCCGCGCCCCTCGCCCGGGCCGGAACGCCTCCCCGCCGGCCGAGTTCCTCGGGGTCGCCCCCTCGCCCGGGAAAAACCGCTCCCCGCCGTCCCACAGCACTCCGACTCGGCCAGGCAGCCTCACGGGCACAGCGACTCCTGCCCACCTCGGGAACCGACGCCCCGCTCGGGCTCAGGCTCCGAAAAACCACCACAGCGGGGCAGCTACCCTCAATGCAGCCGAAATTCAAACTCCTCCCCTCCGAAAGGCGCGCCTCACCCGGCCACGGCCTCGGAACTGCTCCCCTTCCTCGGGATCGGCCCCTCGCCCGGGAAAACCCGCTCCCCGCCGTCCCACAGCACTCCGACTCGGCCAGGCAGCCTCACGGGCACAGCGACTCCTGCCCACCTCGGGAACCGACGCCCCGCTCGGGCTCAGGCTCCGAAAACCCACAACAGCGGGCAGCTACCCTCAATGCAGCCGAAATTCAAATTCCTCCCCTCCGAAAGGCGCGCCTCACCCGGCCACGGCCTCCAAATCGCTCCCCTTCCTCGGGATCGCCCCCTCGCCCGGGAAAACCCGCTCCCCGCCGTCCCACAGCACTCCGACTCGGCCAGGCAGCCTCACGGGCACAGCGACTCCTGCCCACCTCGGGAACCGACGCCCCGCTCGGGCTCAGGCTCCGAAAAACCACCACAGCGGGGCAGCTACCCTCAATGCAGCCGAAATTCAAATTCCTCCCCTTCGAGAGGCGCGCCTCACCCGGCCACGGCCTCCAAATCGCTCCCCTTAGGCGAAAATTAAGCCCCCGTGGCGGATAATACCCCTCCTTGATCGTGCACAAGGGCAGCTCCAAGTTGAACGGAGAAGTCAGTAACCAACCAAAAATAAGCTTGGTTACTGATTTCTCCCGTTGGTTACTGACTTCTCCCTTTGGTTACTGATTTCTCCCGTTGGTTACTCATTTCTCTTGTTGGTTACTGATTTCTCCCGTTGGTTACTGACTTCTCCCTTTGGTTACTGATTTCTCCCGTTGGTTACTGACTTCTCCCGTTGGTTACTCATTTCTCCCGTTGGTTACTCATTTCTCCCGTTGGTTACTCATTTCTCCTGTTGGTTACTGATTTCTTGGTTACTCATTTCTCTTCTTGGTTACTCATTTCTCCTGTTGGTTACTGATTTCTTGGTTACTCATTTCTCTTCTTGGTTACTCATTTCTCCTGTTGGTTACTGATTTCTTGGTTACTCATTTCTCTTCTTGGTTACTCATTTCCCTTTCTGACACTTAGAATTTTTTTTGACACTTAGAATTCTTTTTGACACTTAGAATTTTTTTTGACACTTAGAATTCTTTTTGACACTTAGAATTTTTTTTGACACTTAGAATTTTTTTGACACTTAGAATTTTTTTTGACACTTAGAATTTTTTTTGACACTTAGAATTTTTTTTGACACTTAGAATTTTTTTTGACACTTAGAATTTTTTTGACACTTAGAATTTTTTTTGACACTTAGAATTTTTTTTGACACTTAGAATTTTTTTTGACACTTAGAATTTTTTTTGACACTTAGAATTTTTTTTGACACTTAGAATTTTTTTTGACACTTAGAATTCTTTTTGACACTTAGAATTTTTTTTGACACTTAGAATTTTTTTGACACTTAGAATTTTTTTGACACTTAGAATTCTTTTTGACACTTAGAATTTTTTTTGACACTTAGAATTTTTTTTGACACTTAGAATTTTTTTTGACACTTAGAATTTTTTTCTAAGTTTTTCCTTCTGGTTACTGACTTCCCTCGTCGGGCACGGGGATTTTCGACTTCCTCCTCCCGACCGAGGGGCCTCATTTTCGGGCATTTTCCTCAGATTTCCAAGCATTTTTAGACACTTTTCCCGACTTTTCCTGCTTACTGATTTCACACTTTTGGCCATTTTTATGCATTTTCCTGGTTACTGATTTCACGCTTTTGGACATTTTCGGAGGTTCCGACGGCTTTTTCGCCTTACTGCTTCGGGCACTTTGCTGACCTTTTCCCGCTTACCCCTTTCAAGGTTTTGGACGTCTCCGGTCGGGTCCGCGCCCCTCGCCCGGGCCGGAACGCCTCCCCGCCGGCCGAGTTCCTCGGGGTCGCCCCCTCGCCCGGGAAAAACCGCTCCCCGCCGTCCCACAGCACTCCGACTCGGCCAGGCAGCCTCACGGGCACAGCGACTCCTGCCCACCTCGGGAACCGACGCCCCGCTCGGGCTCAGGCTCCGAAAAACCACCACAGCGGGGCAGCTACCCTCAATGCAGCCGAAATTCAAACTCCTCCCCTCCGAAAGGCGCGCCTCACCCGGCCACGGCCTCGGAACTGCTCCCCTTCCTCGGGATCGGCCCCTCGCCCGGGAAAACCCGCTCCCCGCCGTCCCACAGCACTCCGACTCGGCCAGGCAGCCTCACGGGCACAGCGACTCCTGCCCACCTCGGGAACCGACGCCCCGCTCGGGCTCAGGCTCCGAAAACCCACAACAGCGGGCAGCTACCCTCAATGCAGCCGAAATTCAAATTCCTCCCCTCCGAAAGGCGCGCCTCACCCGGCCACGGCCTCCAAATCGCTCCCCTTCCTCGGGATCGCCCCCTCGCCCGGGAAAACCCGCTCCCCGCCGTCCCACAGCACTCCGACTCGGCCAGGCAGCCTCACGGGCACAGCGACTCCTGCCCACCTCGGGAACCGACGCCCCGCTCGGGCTCAGGCTCCGAAAAACCACCACAGCGGGGCAGCTACCCTCAATGCAGCCGAAATTCAAATTCCTCCCCTTCGAGAGGCGCGCCTCACCCGGCCACGGCCTCCAAATCGCTCCCCTTAGGCGAAAATTAAGCCCCCGTGGCGGATAATACCCCTCCTTGATCGTGCACAAGGGCAGCTCCAAGTTGAACGGAGAAGTCAGTAACCAACCAAAAATAAGCTTGGTTACTGATTTCTCCCGTTGGTTACTGACTTCTCCCTTTGGTTACTGATTTCTCCCGTTGGTTACTCATTTCTCTTGTTGGTTACTGATTTCTCCCGTTGGTTACTGACTTCTCCCTTTGGTTACTGATTTCTCCCGTTGGTTACTGACTTCTCCCGTTGGTTACTCATTTCTCCCGTTGGTTACTCATTTCTCCCGTTGGTTACTCATTTCTCCTGTTGGTTACTGATTTCTTGGTTACTCATTTCTCTTCTTGGTTACTCATTTCTCCTGTTGGTTACTGATTTCTTGGTTACTCATTTCTCTTCTTGGTTACTCATTTCCCTTTCTGACACTTAGAATTTTTTTTGACACTTAGAATTCTTTTTGACACTTAGAATTTTTTTTGACACTTAGAATTTTTTTTGACACTTAGAATTTTTTTTGACACTTAGAATTTTTTTGACACTTAGAATTTTTTTTGACACTTAGAATTTTTTTTGACACTTAGAATTTTTTTTGACACTTAGAATTTTTTTTGACACTTAGAATTTTTTTGACACTTAGAATTTTTTTTGACACTTAGAATTTTTTTTGACACTTAGAATTTTTTTTGACACTTAGAATTTTTTTTGACACTTAGAATTTTTTTTGACACTTAGAATTTTTTTTGACACTTAGAATTCTTTTTGACACTTAGAATTTTTTTTGACACTTAGAATTTTTTTGACACTTAGAATTTTTTTGACACTTAGAATTCTTTTTGACACTTAGAATTTTTTTTGACACTTAGAATTTTTTTTGACACTTAGAATTCTTTTTGACACTTAGAATTTTTTTTGACACTTAGAATTTTTTTGACACTTAGAATTTTTTTGACACTTAGAATTCTTTTTGACACTTAGAATTTTTTTTGACACTTAGAATTTTTTTTGACACTTAGAATTTTTTTTGACACTTAGAATTTTTTTCTAAGTTTTTCCTTCTGGTTACTGACTTCCCTCGTCGGGCACGGGGATTTTCGACTTCCTCCTCCCGACCGAGGGGCCTCATTTTCGGGCATTTTCCTCAGATTTCCAAGCATTTTTAGACACTTTTCCCGACTTTTCCTGCTTACTGATTTCACACTTTTGGCCATTTTTATGCATTTTCCTGGTTACTGATTTCACGCTTTTGGACATTTTCGGAGGTTCCGACGGCTTTTTCGCCTTACTGCTTCGGGCACTTTGCTGACCTTTTCCCGCTTACCCCTTTCAAGGTTTTGGACGTCTCCGGTCGGGTCCGCGCCCCTCGCCCGGGCCGGAACGCCTCCCCGCCGGCCGAGTTCCTCGGGGTCGCCCCCTCGCCCGGGAAAAACCGCTCCCCGCCGTCCCACAGCACTCCGACTCGGCCAGGCAGCCTCACGGGCACAGCGACTCCTGCCCACCTCGGGAACCGACGCCCCGCTCGGGCTCAGGCTCCGAAAAACCACCACAGCGGGGCAGCTACCCTCAATGCAGCCGAAATTCAAACTCCTCCCCTCCGAAAGGCGCGCCTCACCCGGCCACGGCCTCGGAACTGCTCCCCTTCCTCGGGATCGGCCCCTCGCCCGGGAAAACCCGCTCCCCGCCGTCCCACAGCACTCCGACTCGGCCAGGCAGCCTCACGGGCACAGCGACTCCTGCCCACCTCGGGAACCGACGCCCCGCTCGGGCTCAGGCTCCAAAAACCCACAACAGCGGGCAGCTACCCTCAATGCAGCCGAAATTCAAATTCCTCCCCTCCGAAAGGCGCGCCTCACCCGGCCACGGCCTCCAAATCGCTCCCCTTCCTCGGGATCGCCCCCTCGCCCGGGAAAACCCGCTCCCCGCCGTCCCACAGCACTCCGACTCGGCCAGGCAGCCTCACGGGCACAGCGACTCCTGCCCACCTCGGGAACCGACGCCCCGCTCGGGCTCAGGCTCCGAAAAACCACCACAGCGGGGCAGCTACCCTCAATGCAGCCGAAATTCAAATTCCTCCCCTTCGAGAGGCGCGCCTCACCCGGCCACGGCCTCGGAACTGCTCCCCTTCCTCGGGATCGGCCCCTCGCCCGGGAAAACCCGCTCCCCGCCGTCCCACAGCACTCCGACTCGGCCAGGCAGCCTCACGGGCACAGCGACTCCTGCCCACCTCGGGAACCGACGCCCCGCTCGGGCTCAGGCTCCAAAAACCCACAACAGCGGGCAGCTACCCTCAATGCAGCCGAAATTCAAATCCCTCCCCTTCGAAAGGCGCGCCTCACCCGGCCACGGCCTCCAAATCGCTCCCCTTAGGCGAAAATTAAGCCCCCGTGGCCGATAATACCCCTCCTTGATCGTGCACAAGGGCAGCTCCAAGTTGAACGGGCTCAGGCTCCAAAAACCCACAACAGCGGGCAGCTACCCTCAATGCAGCCGAAATTCAAATCCCTCCCCTTCGAAAGGCGCGCCTCACCCGGCCACGGCCTCCAAATCGCTCCCCTTAGGCGAAAATTAAGCCCCCGTGGCCGATAATACCCCTCCTTGATCGTGCACAAGGGCAGCTCCAAGTTGAACGGGCTCAGGCTCCAAAAACCCACAACAGCGGGCAGCTACCCTCAATGCAGCCGAAATTCAAATCCCTCCCCTTCGAAAGGCGCGCCTCACCCGGCCACGGCCTCCAAATCGCTCCCCTTAGGCGAAAATTAAGCCCCCGTGGCGGATAATACCCCTCCTTGATCGTGCACAAGGGCAGCTCCAAGTTGAACGGAGAAGTCAGTAACCAACCAAAAATAAGCTTGGTTACTGATTTCTCCCGTTGGTTACTGACTTCTCCCTTTGGTTACTGATTTCTCCCGTTGGTTACTCATTTCTCTTGTTGGTTACTGATTTCTCCCGTTGGTTACTGACTTCTCCCTTTGGTTACTGATTTCTCCCGTTGGTTACTGACTTCTCCCGTTGGTTACTCATTTCTCCCGTTGGTTACTCATTTCTCCCGTTGGTTACTCATTTCTCCTGTTGGTTACTGATTTCTTGGTTACTCATTTCTCTTCTTGGTTACTCATTTCTCCTGTTGGTTACTGATTTCTTGGTTACTCATTTCTCTTCTTGGTTACTCATTTCCCTTTCTGACACTTAGAATTTTTTTTGACACTTAGAATTCTTTTTGACACTTAGAATTTTTTTTGACACTTAGAATTCTTTTTGACACTTAGAATTTTTTTTGACACTTAGAATTTTTTTGACACTTAGAATTTTTTTTGACACTTAGAATTTTTTTTGACACTTAGAATTTTTTTTGACACTTAGAATTTTTTTTGACACTTAGAATTTTTTTGACACTTAGAATTTTTTTTGACACTTAGAATTTTTTTTGACACTTAGAATTTTTTTTGACACTTAGAATTTTTTTTGACACTTAGAATTTTTTTTGACACTTAGAATTTTTTTTGACACTTAGAATTCTTTTTGACACTTAGAATTTTTTTTGACACTTAGAATTTTTTTGACACTTAGAATTTTTTTGACACTTAGAATTCTTTTTGACACTTAGAATTTTTTTTGACACTTAGAATTTTTTTTGACACTTAGAATTTTTTTTGACACTTAGAATTTTTTTCTAAGTTTTTCCTTCTGGTTACTGACTTCCCTCGTCGGGCACGGGGATTTTCGACTTCCTCCTCCCGACCGAGGGGCCTCATTTTCGGGCATTTTCCTCAGATTTCCAAGCATTTTTAGACACTTTTCCCGACTTTTCCTGCTTACTGATTTCACACTTTTGGCCATTTTTATGCATTTTCCTGGTTACTGATTTCACGCTTTTGGACATTTTCGGAGGTTCCGACGGCTTTTTCGCCTTACTGCTTCGGGCACTTTGCTGACCTTTTCCCGCTTACCCCTTTCAAGGTTTTGGACGTCTCCGGTCGGGTCCGCGCCCCTCGCCCGGGCCGGAACGCCTCCCCGCCGGCCGAGTTCCTCGGGGTCGCCCCCTCGCCCGGGAAAAACCGCTCCCCGCCGTCCCACAGCACTCCGACTCGGCCAGGCAGCCTCACGGGCACAGCGACTCCTGCCCACCTCGGGAACCGACGCCCCGCTCGGGCTCAGGCTCCGAAAAACCACCACAGCGGGGCAGCTACCCTCAATGCAGCCGAAATTCAAACTCCTCCCCTCCGAAAGGCGCGCCTCACCCGGCCACGGCCTCGGAACTGCTCCCCTTCCTCGGGATCGGCCCCTCGCCCGGGAAAACCCGCTCCCCGCCGTCCCACAGCACTCCGACTCGGCCAGGCAGCCTCACGGGCACAGCGACTCCTGCCCACCTCGGGAACCGACGCCCCGCTCGGGCTCAGGCTCCGAAAACCCACAACAGCGGGCAGCTACCCTCAATGCAGCCGAAATTCAAATTCCTCCCCTCCGAAAGGCGCGCCTCACCCGGCCACGGCCTCCAAATCGCTCCCCTTCCTCGGGATCGCCCCCTCGCCCGGGAAAACCCGCTCCCCGCCGTCCCACAGCACTCCGACTCGGCCAGGCAGCCTCACGGGCACAGCGACTCCTGCCCACCTCGGGAACCGACGCCCCGCTCGGGCTCAGGCTCCGAAAAACCACCACAGCGGGGCAGCTACCCTCAATGCAGCCGAAATTCAAATTCCTCCCCTTCGAGAGGCGCGCCTCACCCGGCCACGGCCTCCAAATCGCTCCCCTTAGGCGAAAATTAAGCCCCCGTGGCGGATAATACCCCTCCTTGATCGTGCACAAGGGCAGCTCCAAGTTGAACGGAGAAGTCAGTAACCAACCAAAAATAAGCTTGGTTACTGATTTCTCCCGTTGGTTACTGACTTCTCCCTTTGGTTACTGATTTCTCCCGTTGGTTACTCATTTCTCTTGTTGGTTACTGATTTCTCCCGTTGGTTACTGACTTCTCCCTTTGGTTACTGATTTCTCCCGTTGGTTACTGACTTCTCCCGTTGGTTACTCATTTCTCCCGTTGGTTACTCATTTCTCCCGTTGGTTACTCATTTCTCCTGTTGGTTACTGATTTCTTGGTTACTCATTTCTCTTCTTGGTTACTCATTTCTCCTGTTGGTTACTGATTTCTTGGTTACTCATTTCTCTTCTTGGTTACTCATTTCCCTTTCTGACACTTAGAATTTTTTTTGACACTTAGAATTCTTTTTGACACTTAGAATTTTTTTTGACACTTAGAATTTTTTTTGACACTTAGAATTTTTTTTGACACTTAGAATTTTTTTGACACTTAGAATTTTTTTTGACACTTAGAATTTTTTTTGACACTTAGAATTTTTTTTGACACTTAGAATTTTTTTTGACACTTAGAATTTTTTTGACACTTAGAATTTTTTTTGACACTTAGAATTTTTTTTGACACTTAGAATTTTTTTTGACACTTAGAATTTTTTTTGACACTTAGAATTTTTTTTGACACTTAGAATTTTTTTTGACACTTAGAATTCTTTTTGACACTTAGAATTTTTTTTGACACTTAGAATTTTTTTGACACTTAGAATTTTTTTGACACTTAGAATTCTTTTTGACACTTAGAATTTTTTTTGACACTTAGAATTTTTTTTGACACTTAGAATTTTTTTTGACACTTAGAATTTTTTTCTAAGTTTTTCCTTCTGGTTACTGACTTCCCTCGTCGGGCACGGGGATTTTCGACTTCCTCCTCCCGACCGAGGGGCCTCATTTTCGGGCATTTTCCTCAGATTTCCAAGCATTTTTAGACACTTTTCCCGACTTTTCCTGCTTACTGATTTCACACTTTTGGCCATTTTTATGCATTTTCCTGGTTACTGATTTCACGCTTTTGGACATTTTCGGAGGTTCCGACGGCTTTTTCGCCTTACTGCTTCGGGCACTTTGCTGACCTTTTCCCGCTTACCCCTTTCAAGGTTTTGGACGTCTCCGGTCGGGTCCGCGCCCCTCGCCCGGGCCGGAACGCCTCCCCGCCGGCCGAGTTCCTCGGGGTCGCCCCCTCGCCCGGGAAAAACCGCTCCCCGCCGTCCCACAGCACTCCGACTCGGCCAGGCAGCCTCACGGGCACAGCGACTCCTGCCCACCTCGGGAACCGACGCCCCGCTCGGGCTCAGGCTCCGAAAAACCACCACAGCGGGGCAGCTACCCTCAATGCAGCCGAAATTCAAATTCCTCCCCTTCGAGAGGCGCGCCTCACCCGGCCACGGCCTCGGAACTGCTCCCCTTCCTCGGGATCGGCCCCTCGCCCGGGAAAACCCGCTCCCCGCCGTCCCACAGCACTCCGACTCGGCCAGGCAGC
Source organism: Stegostoma tigrinum (assembly GCF_030684315.1). NCBI lineage: Eukaryota > Metazoa > Chordata > Chondrichthyes > Orectolobiformes > Stegostomatidae > Stegostoma > Stegostoma tigrinum. The sequence goes on from NW_026728311.1 coordinate 80,360, forward strand.
CTCACGGGCACAGCGACTCCTGCCCACCTCGGGAACCGACGCCCCGCTCGGGCTCAGGCTCCAAAAACCCACAACAGCGGGCAGCTACCCTCAATGCAGCCGAAATTCAAATCCCTCCCCTTCGAGAGGCGCGCCTCACCCGGCCACGGCCTCCAAATCGCTCCCCTTAGGCGAAAATTAAGCCCCCGTGGCCGATAATACCCCTCCTTGATCGTGCACAAGGGCAGCTCCAAGTTGAACGGGCTCAGGCTCCAAAAACCCACAACAGCGGGCAGCTACCCTCAATGCAGCCGAAATTCAAATCCCTCCCCTTCGAGAGGCGCGCCTCACCCGGCCACGGCCTCCAAATCGCTCCCCTTAGGCGAAAATTAAGCCCCCGTGGCCGATAATACCCCTCCTTGATCGTGCACAAGGGCAGCTCCAAGTTGAACGGGCTCAGGCTCCAAAAACCCACAACAGCGGGCAGCTACCCTCAATGCAGCCGAAATTCAAATCCCTCCCCTTCGAAAGGCGCGCCTCACCCGGCCACGGCCTCCAAATCGCTCCCCTTAGGCGAAAATTAAGCCCCCGTGGCCGATAATACCCCTCCTTGATCGTGCACAAGGGCAGCTCCAAGTTGAACGGGCTCAGGCTCCAAAAACCCACAACAGCGGGCAGCTACCCTCAATGCAGCCGAAATTCAAATCCCTCCCCTTCGAAAGGCGCGCCTCACCCGGCCACGGCCTCCAAATCGCTCCCCTTAGGCGAAAATTAAGCCCCCGTGGCGGATAATACCCCTCCTTGATCGTGCACAAGGGCAGCTCCAAGTTGAACGGAGAAGTCAGTAACCAACCAAAAATAAGCTTGGTTACTGATTTCTCCCGTTGGTTACTGACTTCTCCCTTTGGTTACTGATTTCTCCCGTTGGTTACTCATTTCTCTTGTTGGTTACTGATTTCTCCCGTTGGTTACTGACTTCTCCCTTTGGTTACTGATTTCTCCCGTTGGTTACTGACTTCTCCCGTTGGTTACTCATTTCTCCCGTTGGTTACTCATTTCTCCCGTTGGTTACTCATTTCTCCTGTTGGTTACTGATTTCTTGGTTACTCATTTCTCTTCTTGGTTACTCATTTCTCCTGTTGGTTACTGATTTCTTGGTTACTCATTTCTCTTCTTGGTTACTCATTTCCCTTTCTGACACTTAGAATTTTTTTTGACACTTAGAATTCTTTTTGACACTTAGAATTTTTTTTGACACTTAGAATTTTTTTTGACACTTAGAATTTTTTTTGACACTTAGAATTTTTTTGACACTTAGAATTTTTTTTGACACTTAGAATTTTTTTTGACACTTAGAATTTTTTTTGACACTTAGAATTTTTTTTGACACTTAGAATTTTTTTGACACTTAGAATTTTTTTTGACACTTAGAATTTTTTTTGACACTTAGAATTTTTTTTGACACTTAGAATTTTTTTTGACACTTAGAATTTTTTTTGACACTTAGAATTTTTTTTGACACTTAGAATTCTTTTTGACACTTAGAATTTTTTTTGACACTTAGAATTTTTTTGACACTTAGAATTTTTTTGACACTTAGAATTCTTTTTGACACTTAGAATTTTTTTTGACACTTAGAATTTTTTTTGACACTTAGAATTTTTTTTGACACTTAGAATTTTTTTCTAAGTTTTTCCTTCTGGTTACTGACTTCCCTCGTCGGGCACGGGGATTTTCGACTTCCTCCTCCCGACCGAGGGGCCTCATTTTCGGGCATTTTCCTCAGATTTCCAAGCATTTTTAGACACTTTTCCCGACTTTTCCTGCTTACTGATTTCACACTTTTGGCCATTTTTATGCATTTTCCTGGTTACTGATTTCACGCTTTTGGACATTTTCGGAGGTTCCGACGGCTTTTTCGCCTTACTGCTTCGGGCACTTTGCTGACCTTTTCCCGCTTACCCCTTTCAAGGTTTTGGACGTCTCCGGTCGGGTCCGCGCCCCTCGCCCGGGCCGGAACGCCTCCCCGCCGGCCGAGTTCCTCGGGGTCGCCCCCTCGCCCGGGAAAAACCGCTCCCCGCCGTCCCACAGCACTCCGACTCGGCCAGGCAGCCTCACGGGCACAGCGACTCCTGCCCACCTCGGGAACCGACGCCCCGCTCGGGCTCAGGCTCCGAAAAACCACCACAGCGGGGCAGCTACCCTCAATGCAGCCGAAATTCAAACTCCTCCCCTCCGAAAGGCGCGCCTCACCCGGCCACGGCCTCGGAACTGCTCCCCTTCCTCGGGATCGGCCCCTCGCCCGGGAAAACCCGCTCCCCGCCGTCCCACAGCACTCCGACTCGGCCAGGCAGCCTCACGGGCACAGCGACTCCTGCCCACCTCGGGAACCGACGCCCCGCTCGGGCTCAGGCTCCGAAAACCCACAACAGCGGGCAGCTACCCTCAATGCAGCCGAAATTCAAATTCCTCCCCTCCGAAAGGCGCGCCTCACCCGGCCACGGCCTCCAAATCGCTCCCCTTCCTCGGGATCGCCCCCTCGCCCGGGAAAACCCGCTCCCCGCCGTCCCACAGCACTCCGACTCGGCCAGGCAGCCTCACGGGCACAGCGACTCCTGCCCACCTCGGGAACCGACGCCCCGCTCGGGCTCAGGCTCCGAAAAACCACCACAGCGGGGCAGCTACCCTCAATGCAGCCGAAATTCAAATCCCTCCCCTTCGAGAGGCGCGCCTCACCCGGCCACGGCCTCCAAATCGCTCCCCTTAGGCGAAAATTAAGCCCCCGTGGCCGATAATACCCCTCCTTGATCGTGCACAAGGGCAGCTCCAAGTTGAACGGGCTCAGGCTCCAAAAACCCACAACAGCGGGCAGCTACCCTCAATGCAGCCGAAATTCAAATCCCTCCCCTTCGAGAGGCGCGCCTCACCCGGCCACGGCCTCCAAATCGCTCCCCTTAGGCGAAAATTAAGCCCCCGTGGCCGATAATACCCCTCCTTGATCGTGCACAAGGGCAGCTCCAAGTTGAACGGGCTCAGGCTCCAAAAACCCACAACAGCGGGCAGCTACCCTCAATGCAGCCGAAATTCAAATCCCTCCCCTTCGAAAGGCGCGCCTCACCCGGCCACGGCCTCCAAATCGCTCCCCTTAGGCGAAAATTAAGCCCCCGTGGCCGATAATACCCCTCCTTGATCGTGCACAAGGGCAGCTCCAAGTTGAACGGGCTCAGGCTCCAAAAACCCACAACAGCGGGCAGCTACCCTCAATGCAGCCGAAATTCAAATCCCTCCCCTTCGAGAGGCGCGCCTCACCCGGCCACGGCCTCCAAATCGCTCCCCTTAGGCGAAAATTAAGCCCCCGTGGCGGATAATACCCCTCCTTGATCGTGCACAAGGGCAGCTCCAAGTTGAACGGAGAAGTCAGTAACCAACCAAAAATAAGCTTGGTTACTGATTTCTCCCGTTGGTTACTGACTTCTCCCTTTGGTTACTGATTTCTCCCGTTGGTTACTCATTTCTCTTGTTGGTTACTGATTTCTCCCGTTGGTTACTGACTTCTCCCTTTGGTTACTGATTTCTCCCGTTGGTTACTGACTTCTCCCGTTGGTTACTCATTTCTCCCGTTGGTTACTCATTTCTCCCGTTGGTTACTCATTTCTCCTGTTGGTTACTGATTTCTTGGTTACTCATTTCTCTTCTTGGTTACTCATTTCTCCTGTTGGTTACTGATTTCTTGGTTACTCATTTCTCTTCTTGGTTACTCATTTCCCTTTCTGACACTTAGAATTTTTTTTGACACTTAGAATTCTTTTTGACACTTAGAATTTTTTTTGACACTTAGAATTTTTTTTGACACTTAGAATTTTTTTTGACACTTAGAATTTTTTTGACACTTAGAATTTTTTTTGACACTTAGAATTTTTTTTGACACTTAGAATTTTTTTTGACACTTAGAATTTTTTTTGACACTTAGAATTTTTTTGACACTTAGAATTTTTTTTGACACTTAGAATTTTTTTTGACACTTAGAATTTTTTTTGACACTTAGAATTTTTTTTGACACTTAGAATTTTTTTTGACACTTAGAATTTTTTTTGACACTTAGAATTCTTTTTGACACTTAGAATTTTTTTTGACACTTAGAATTTTTTTGACACTTAGAATTTTTTTGACACTTAGAATTCTTTTTGACACTTAGAATTTTTTTTGACACTTAGAATTTTTTTTGACACTTAGAATTTTTTTTGACACTTAGAATTTTTTTCTAAGTTTTTCCTTCTGGTTACTGACTTCCCTCGTCGGGCACGGGGATTTTCGACTTCCTCCTCCCGACCGAGGGGCCTCATTTTCGGGCATTTTCCTCAGATTTCCAAGCATTTTTAGACACTTTTCCCGACTTTTCCTGCTTACTGATTTCACACTTTTGGCCATTTTTATGCATTTTCCTGGTTACTGATTTCACGCTTTTGGACATTTTCGGAGGTTCCGACGGCTTTTTCGCCTTACTGCTTCGGGCACTTTGCTGACCTTTTCCCGCTTACCCCTTTCAAGGTTTTGGACGTCTCCGGTCGGGTCCGCGCCCCTCGCCCGGGCCGGAACGCCTCCCCGCCGGCCGAGTTCCTCGGGGTCGCCCCCTCGCCCGGGAAAAACCGCTCCCCGCCGTCCCACAGCACTCCGACTCGGCCAGGCAGCCTCACGGGCACAGCGACTCCTGCCCACCTCGGGAACCGACGCCCCGCTCGGGCTCAGGCTCCGAAAAACCACCACAGCGGGGCAGCTACCCTCAATGCAGCCGAAATTCAAACTCCTCCCCTCCGAAAGGCGCGCCTCACCCGGCCACGGCCTCGGAACTGCTCCCCTTCCTCGGGATCGGCCCCTCGCCCGGGAAAACCCGCTCCCCGCCGTCCCACAGCACTCCGACTCGGCCAGGCAGCCTCACGGGCACAGCGACTCCTGCCCACCTCGGGAACCGACGCCCCGCTCGGGCTCAGGCTCCAAAAACCCACAACAGCGGGCAGCTACCCTCAATGCAGCCGAAATTCAAATCCCTCCCCTTCGAGAGGCGCGCCTCACCCGGCCACGGCCTCCAAATCGCTCCCCTTAGGCGAAAATTAAGCCCCCGTGGCCGATAATACCCCTCCTTGATCGTGCACAAGGGCAGCTCCAAGTTGAACGGGCTCAGGCTCCAAAAACCCACAACAGCGGGCAGCTACCCTCAATGCAGCCGAAATTCAAATCCCTCCCCTTCGAGAGGCGCGCCTCACCCGGCCACGGCCTCCAAATCGCTCCCCTTAGGCGAAAATTAAGCCCCCGTGGCCGATAATACCCCTCCTTGATCGTGCACAAGGGCAGCTCCAAGTTGAACGGGCTCAGGCTCCAAAAACCCACAACAGCGGGCAGCTACCCTCAATGCAGCCGAAATTCAAATCCCTCCCCTTCGAAAGGCGCGCCTCACCCGGCCACGGCCTCCAAATCGCTCCCCTTAGGCGAAAATTAAGCCCCCGTGGCCGATAATACCCCTCCTTGATCGTGCACAAGGGCAGCTCCAAGTTGAACGGGCTCAGGCTCCAAAAACCCACAACAGCGGGCAGCTACCCTCAATGCAGCCGAAATTCAAATCCCTCCCCTTCGAAAGGCGCGCCTCACCCGGCCACGGCCTCCAAATCGCTCCCCTTAGGCGAAAATTAAGCCCCCGTGGCGGATAATACCCCTCCTTGATCGTGCACAAGGGCAGCTCCAAGTTGAACGGAGAAGTCAGTAACCAACCAAAAATAAGCTTGGTTACTGATTTCTCCCGTTGGTTACTGACTTCTCCCTTTGGTTACTGATTTCTCCCGTTGGTTACTCATTTCTCTTGTTGGTTACTGATTTCTCCCGTTGGTTACTGACTTCTCCCTTTGGTTACTGATTTCTCCCGTTGGTTACTGACTTCTCCCGTTGGTTACTCATTTCTCCCGTTGGTTACTCATTTCTCCCGTTGGTTACTCATTTCTCCTGTTGGTTACTGATTTCTTGGTTACTCATTTCTCTTCTTGGTTACTCATTTCTCCTGTTGGTTACTGATTTCTTGGTTACTCATTTCTCTTCTTGGTTACTCATTTCCCTTTCTGACACTTAGAATTTTTTTTGACACTTAGAATTCTTTTTGACACTTAGAATTTTTTTTGACACTTAGAATTTTTTTTGACACTTAGAATTTTTTTTGACACTTAGAATTTTTTTGACACTTAGAATTTTTTTTGACACTTAGAATTTTTTTTGACACTTAGAATTTTTTTTGACACTTAGAATTTTTTTTGACACTTAGAATTTTTTTGACACTTAGAATTTTTTTTGACACTTAGAATTTTTTTTGACACTTAGAATTTTTTTTGACACTTAGAATTTTTTTTGACACTTAGAATTTTTTTTGACACTTAGAATTTTTTTTGACACTTAGAATTCTTTTTGACACTTAGAATTTTTTTTGACACTTAGAATTTTTTTGACACTTAGAATTTTTTTGACACTTAGAATTCTTTTTGACACTTAGAATTTTTTTTGACACTTAGAATTTTTTTTGACACTTAGAATTTTTTTTGACACTTAGAATTTTTTTCTAAGTTTTTCCTTCTGGTTACTGACTTCCCTCGTCGGGCACGGGGATTTTCGACTTCCTCCTCCCGACCGAGGGGCCTCATTTTCGGGCATTTTCCTCAGATTTCCAAGCATTTTTAGACACTTTTCCCGACTTTTCCTGCTTACTGATTTCACACTTTTGGCCATTTTTATGCATTTTCCTGGTTACTGATTTCACGCTTTTGGACATTTTCGGAGGTTCCGACGGCTTTTTCGCCTTACTGCTTCGGGCACTTTGCTGACCTTTTCCCGCTTACCCCTTTCAAGGTTTTGGACGTCTCCGGTCGGGTCCGCGCCCCTCGCCCGGGCCGGAACGCCTCCCCGCCGGCCGAGTTCCTCGGGGTCGCCCCCTCGCCCGGGAAAAACCGCTCCCCGCCGTCCCACAGCACTCCGACTCGGCCAGGCAGCCTCACGGGCACAGCGACTCCTGCCCACCTCGGGAACCGACGCCCCGCTCGGGCTCAGGCTCCGAAAAACCACCACAGCGGGGCAGCTACCCTCAATGCAGCCGAAATTCAAACTCCTCCCCTCCGAAAGGCGCGCCTCACCCGGCCACGGCCTCGGAACTGCTCCCCTTCCTCGGGATCGGCCCCTCGCCCGGGAAAACCCGCTCCCCGCCGTCCCACAGCACTCCGACTCGGCCAGGCAGCCTCACGGGCACAGCGACTCCTGCCCACCTCGGGAACCGACGCCCCGCTCGGGCTCAGGCTCCGAAAACCCACAACAGCGGGCAGCTACCCTCAATGCAGCCGAAATTCAAATTCCTCCCCTCCGAAAGGCGCGCCTCACCCGGCCACGGCCTCCAAATCGCTCCCCTTCCTCGGGATCGCCCCCTCGCCCGGGAAAACCCGCTCCCCGCCGTCCCACAGCACTCCGACTCGGCCAGGCAGCCTCACGGGCACAGCGACTCCTGCCCACCTCGGGAACCGACGCCCCGCTCGGGCTCAGGCTCCGAAAAACCACCACAGCGGGGCAGCTACCCTCAATGCAGCCGAAATTCAAATTCCTCCCCTTCGAGAGGCGCGCCTCACCCGGCCACGGCCTCCAAATCGCTCCCCTTAGGCGAAAATTAAGCCCCCGTGGCCGATAATACCCCTCCTTGATCGTGCACAAGGGCAGCTCCAAGTTGAACGGGCTCAGGCTCCAAAAACCCACAACAGCGGGCAGCTACCCTCAATGCAGCCGAAATTCAAATCCCTCCCCTTCGAGAGGCGCGCCTCACCCGGCCACGGCCTCCAAATCGCTCCCCTTAGGCGAAAATTAAGCCCCCGTGGCCGATAATACCCCTCCTTGATCGTGCACAAGGGCAGCTCCAAGTTGAACGGGCTCAGGCTCCAAAAACCCACAACAGCGGGCAGCTACCCTCAATGCAGCCGAAATTCAAATCCCTCCCCTTCGAAAGGCGCGCCTCACCCGGCCACGGCCTCCAAATCGCTCCCCTTAGGCGAAAATTAAGCCCCCGTGGCCGATAATACCCCTCCTTGATCGTGCACAAGGGCAGCTCCAAGTTGAACGGGCTCAGGCTCCAAAAACCCACAACAGCGGGCAGCTACCCTCAATGCAGCCGAAATTCAAATTCCTCCCCTCCGAAAGGCGCGCCTCACCCGGCCACGGCCTCCAAATCGCTCCCCTTCCTCGGGATCGGCCCCTCGCCCGGGAAAACCCGCTCCCCGCCGTCCCACAGCACTCCGACTCGGCCAGGCAGCCTCACGGGCACAGCGACTCCTGCCCACCTCGGGAACCGACGCCCCGCTCGGGCTCAGGCTCCGAAAAACCACCACAGCGGGGCAGCTACCCTCAATGCAGCCGAAATTCAAATTCCTCCCCTTCGAGAGGCGCGCCTCACCCGGCCACGGCCTCGGAACCGCTCCCCTTCCTCGGGATCGGCCCCTCGCCCGGGAAAACCCGCTCCCCGCCGTCCCACAGCACTCCGACTCGGCCAGGCAGCCTCACGGGCACAGCGACTCCTGCCCACCTCGGGAACCGACGCCCCGCTCGGGCTCAGGCTCCGAAAAACCACCACAGCGGGGCAGCTACCCTCAATGCAGCCGAAATTCAAATTCCTCCCCTTCGAGAGGCGCGCCTCACCCGGCCACGGCCTCCAAATCGCTCCCCTTAGGCGAAAATTAAGCCCCCGTGGCCGATAATACCCCTCCTTGATCGTGCACAAGGGCAGCTCCAAGTTGAACGGGCTCAGGCTCCAAAAACCCACAACAGCGGGCAGCTACCCTCAATGCAGCCGAAATTCAAATCCCTCCCCTTCGAGAGGCGCGCCTCACCCGGCCACGGCCTCCAAATCGCTCCCCTTAGGCGAAAATTAAGCCCCCGTGGCCGATAATACCCCTCCTTGATCGTGCACAAGGGCAGCTCCAAGTTGAACGGGCTCAGGCTCCAAAAACCCACAACAGCGGGCAGCTACCCTCAATGCAGCCGAAATTCAAATCCCTCCCCTTCGAAAGGCGCGCCTCACCCGGCCACGGCCTCCAAATCGCTCCCCTTAGGCGAAAATTAAGCCCCCGTGGCGGATAATACCCCTCCTTGATCGTGCACAAGGGCAGCTCCAAGTTGAACGGAGAAGTCAGTAACCAACCAAAAATAAGCTTGGTTACTGATTTCTCCCGTTGGTTACTGACTTCTCCCTTTGGTTACTGATTTCTCCCGTTGGTTACTCATTTCTCTTGTTGGTTACTGATTTCTCCCGTTGGTTACTGACTTCTCCCTTTGGTTACTGATTTCTCCCGTTGGTTACTGACTTCTCCCGTTGGTTACTCATTTCTCCCGTTGGTTACTCATTTCTCCCGTTGGTTACTCATTTCTCCTGTTGGTTACTGATTTCTTGGTTACTCATTTCTCTTCTTGGTTACTCATTTCTCCTGTTGGTTACTGATTTCTTGGTTACTCATTTCTCTTCTTGGTTACTCATTTCCCTTTCTGACACTTAGAATTTTTTTTGACACTTAGAATTTTTTTTGACACTTAGAATTTTTTTTGACACTTAGAATTTTTTTTGACACTTAGAATTTTTTTTGACACTTAGAATTCTTTTTGACACTTAGAATTTTTTTTGACACTTAGAATTCTTTTTGACACTTAGAATTTTTTTCTAAGTTTTTCCTTCTGGTTACTGACTTCCCTCGTCGGGCACGGGGATTTTCGACTTCCTCCTCCCGACCGAGGGGCCTCATTTTCGGGCATTTTCCTCAGATTTCCAAGCATTTTTAGACACTTTTCCCGACTTTTCCTGCTTACTGATTTCACACTTTTGGCCATTTTTATGCATTTTCCTGGTTACTGATTTCACGCTTTTGGACATTTTCGGAGGTTCCGACGGCTTTTTCGCCTTACTGCTTCGGGCACTTTGCTGACCTTTTCCCGCTTACCCCTTTCAAGGTTTTGGACGTCTCCGGTCGGGTCCGCGCCCCTCGCCCGGGCCGGAACGCCTCCCCGCCGGCCGAGTTCCTCGGGGTCGCCCCCTCGCCCGGGAAAAACCGCTCCCCGCCGTCCCACAGCACTCCGACTCGGCCAGGCAGCCTCACGGGCACAGCGACTCCTGCCCACCTCGGGAACCGACGCCCCGCTCGGGCTCAGGCTCCGAAAAACCACCACAGCGGGGCAGCTACCCTCAATGCAGCCGAAATTCAAATTCCTCCCCTTCGAGAGGCGCGCCTCACCCGGCCACGGCCTCGGAACTGCTCCCCTTCCTCGGGATCGGCCCCTCGCCCGGGAAAACCCGCTCCCCGCCGTCCCACAGCACTCCGACTCGGCCAGGCAGCCTCACGGGCACAGCGACTCCTGCCCACCTCGGGAACCGACGCCCCGCTCGGGCTCAGGCTCCAAAAACCCACAACAGCGGGCAGCTACCCTCAATGCAGCCGAAATTCAAATCCCTCCCCTTCGAGAGGCGCGCCTCACCCGGCCACGGCCTCCAAATCGCTCCCCTTAGGCGAAAATTAAGCCCCCGTGGCCGATAATACCCCTCCTTGATCGTGCACAAGGGCAGCTCCAAGTTGAACGGGCTCAGGCTCCAAAAACCCACAACAGCGGGCAGCTACCCTCAATGCAGCCGAAATTCAAATCCCTCCCCTTCGAGAGGCGCGCCTCACCCGGCCACGGCCTCCAAATCGCTCCCCTTAGGCGAAAATTAAGCCCCCGTGGCCGATAATACCCCTCCTTGATCGTGCACAAGGGCAGCTCCAAGTTGAACGGGCTCAGGCTCCAAAAACCCACAACAGCGGGCAGCTACCCTCAATGCAGCCGAAATTCAAATCCCTCCCCTTCGAAAGGCGCGCCTCACCCGGCCACGGCCTCCAAATCGCTCCCCTTAGGCGAAAATTAAGCCCCCGTGGCCGATAATACCCCTCCTTGATCGTGCACAAGGGCAGCTCCAAGTTGAACGGGCTCAGGCTCCAAAAACCCACAACAGCGGGCAGCTACCCTCAATGCAGCCGAAATTCAAATCCCTCCCCTTCGAAAGGCGCGCCTCACCCGGCCACGGCCTCCAAATCGCTCCCCTTAGGCGAAAATTAAGCCCCCGTGGCGGATAATACCCCTCCTTGATCGTGCACAAGGGCAGCTCCAAGTTGAACGGAGAAGTCAGTAACCAACCAAAAATAAGCTTGGTTACTGATTTCTCCCGTTGGTTACTGACTTCTCCCTTTGGTTACTGATTTCTCCCGTTGGTTACTCATTTCTCTTGTTGGTTACTGATTTCTCCCGTTGGTTACTGACTTCTCCCTTTGGTTACTGATTTCTCCCGTTGGTTACTGACTTCTCCCGTTGGTTACTCATTTCTCCCGTTGGTTACTCATTTCTCCCGTTGGTTACTCATTTCTCCTGTTGGTTACTGATTTCTTGGTTACTCATTTCTCTTCTTGGTTACTCATTTCTCCTGTTGGTTACTGATTTCTTGGTTACTCATTTCTCTTCTTGGTTACTCATTTCCCTTTCTGACACTTAGAATTTTTTTTGACACTTAGAATTCTTTTTGACACTTAGAATTTTTTTTGACACTTAGAATTTTTTTTGACACTTAGAATTTTTTTTGACACTTAGAATTTTTTTGACACTTAGAATTTTTTTTGACACTTAGAATTTTTTTTGACACTTAGAATTTTTTTTGACACTTAGAATTTTTTTTGACACTTAGAATTTTTTTGACACTTAGAATTTTTTTTGACACTTAGAATTTTTTTTGACACTTAGAATTTTTTTTGACACTTAGAATTTTTTTTGACACTTAGAATTTTTTTTGACACTTAGAATTTTTTTTGACACTTAGAATTCTTTTTGACACTTAGAATTTTTTTTGACACTTAGAATTTTTTTGACACTTAGAATTTTTTTGACACTTAGAATTCTTTTTGACACTTAGAATTTTTTTTGACACTTAGAATTTTTTTTGACACTTAGAATTTTTTTTGACACTTAGAATTTTTTTCTAAGTTTTTCCTTCTGGTTACTGACTTCCCTCGTCGGGCACGGGGATTTTCGACTTCCTCCTCCCGACCGAGGGGCCTCATTTTCGGGCATTTTCCTCAGATTTCCAAGCATTTTTAGACACTTTTCCCGACTTTTCCTGCTTACTGATTTCACACTTTTGGCCATTTTTATGCATTTTCCTGGTTACTGATTTCACGCTTTTGGACATTTTCGGAGGTTCCGACGGCTTTTTCGCCTTACTGCTTCGGGCACTTTGCTGACCTTTTCCCGCTTACCCCTTTCAAGGTTTTGGACGTCTCCGGTCGGGTCCGCGCCCCTCGCCCGGGCCGGAACGCCTCCCCGCCGGCCGAGTTCCTCGGGGTCGCCCCCTCGCCCGGGAAAAACCGCTCCCCGCCGTCCCACAGCACTCCGACTCGGCCAGGCAGCCTCACGGGCACAGCGACTCCTGCCCACCTCGGGAACCGACGCCCCGCTCGGGCTCAGGCTCCGAAAAACCACCACAGCGGGGCAGCTACCCTCAATGCAGCCGAAATTCAAACTCCTCCCCTCCGAAAGGCGCGCCTCACCCGGCCACGGCCTCGGAACTGCTCCCCTTCCTCGGGATCGGCCCCTCGCCCGGGAAAACCCGCTCCCCGCCGTCCCACAGCACTCCGACTCGGCCAGGCAGCCTCACGGGCACAGCGACTCCTGCCCACCTCGGGAACCGACGCCCCGCTCGGGCTCAGGCTCCGAAAACCCACAACAGCGGGCAGCTACCCTCAATGCAGCCGAAATTCAAATTCCTCCCCTCCGAAAGGCGCGCCTCACCCGGCCACGGCCTCCAAATCGCTCCCCTTCCTCGGGATCGCCCCCTCGCCCGGGAAAACCCGCTCCCCGCCGTCCCACAGCACTCCGACTCGGCCAGGCAGCCTCACGGGCACAGCGACTCCTGCCCACCTCGGGAACCGACGCCCCGCTCGGGCTCAGGCTCCGAAAAACCACCACAGCGGGGCAGCTACCCTCAATGCAGCCGAAATTCAAATTCCTCCCCTTCGAGAGGCGCGCCTCACCCGGCCACGGCCTCCAAATCGCTCCCCTTAGGCGAAAATTAAGCCCCCGTGGCGGATAATACCCCTCCTTGATCGTGCACAAGGGCAGCTCCAAGTTGAACGGAGAAGTCAGTAACCAACCAAAAATAAGCTTGGTTACTGATTTCTCCCGTTGGTTACTGACTTCTCCCTTTGGTTACTGATTTCTCCCGTTGGTTACTCATTTCTCTTGTTGGTTACTGATTTCTCCCGTTGGTTACTGACTTCTCCCTTTGGTTACTGATTTCTCCCGTTGGTTACTGACTTCTCCCGTTGGTTACTCATTTCTCCCGTTGGTTACTCATTTCTCCCGTTGGTTACTCATTTCTCCTGTTGGTTACTGATTTCTTGGTTACTCATTTCTCTTCTTGGTTACTCATTTCTCCTGTTGGTTACTGATTTCTTGGTTACTCATTTCTCTTCTTGGTTACTCATTTCCCTTTCTGACACTTAGAATTTTTTTTGACACTTAGAATTCTTTTTGACACTTAGAATTTTTTTTGACACTTAGAATTTTTTTTGACACTTAGAATTTTTTTTGACACTTAGAATTTTTTTGACACTTAGAATTTTTTTTGACACTTAGAATTTTTTTTGACACTTAGAATTTTTTTTGACACTTAGAATTTTTTTTGACACTTAGAATTTTTTTGACACTTAGAATTTTTTTTGACACTTAGAATTTTTTTTGACACTTAGAATTTTTTTTGACACTTAGAATTTTTTTTGACACTTAGAATTTTTTTTGACACTTAGAATTTTTTTTGACACTTAGAATTCTTTTTGACACTTAGAATTTTTTTTGACACTTAGAATTTTTTTGACACTTAGAATTTTTTTGACACTTAGAATTCTTTTTGACACTTAGAATTTTTTTTGACACTTAGAATTTTTTTTGACACTTAGAATTCTTTTTGACACTTAGAATTTTTTTTGACACTTAGAATTTTTTTGACACTTAGAATTTTTTTGACACTTAGAATTCTTTTTGACACTTAGAATTTTTTTTGACACTTAGAATTTTTTTTGACACTTAGAATTTTTTTTGACACTTAGAATTTTTTTCTAAGTTTTTCCTTCTGGTTACTGACTTCCCTCGTCGGGCACGGGGATTTTCGACTTCCTCCTCCCGACCGAGGGGCCTCATTTTCGGGCATTTTCCTCAGATTTCCAAGCATTTTTAGACACTTTTCCCGACTTTTCCTGCTTACTGATTTCACACTTTTGGCCATTTTTATGCATTTTCCTGGTTACTGATTTCACGCTTTTGGACATTTTCGGAGGTTCCGACGGCTTTTTCGCCTTACTGCTTCGGGCACTTTGCTGACCTTTTCCCGCTTACCCCTTTCAAGGTTTTGGACGTCTCCGGTCGGGTCCGCGCCCCTCGCCCGGGCCGGAACGCCTCCCCGCCGGCCGAGTTCCTCGGGGTCGCCCCCTCGCCCGGGAAAAACCGCTCCCCGCCGTCCCACAGCACTCCGACTCGGCCAGGCAGCCTCACGGGCACAGCGACTCCTGCCCACCTCGGGAACCGACGCCCCGCT
>NW_026728311.1:107500-108888 GCF_030684315.1 Stegostoma tigrinum
ATTATCGAGTGTTTAATCGCCCGAGTGTCGAATGTCACGGCCAACATGTTCACAATTCGACAAAGCGTTCGAAAGTTCGACTATTAGCGTTCAAAAGTTCGACTGTTAGCGTTCAAAAGTTCGACAAAGTGTTCGCATGTTCGACAAAGTGTTCAAAATTCGACAAAGTGTTCGAAATTCGACAAAGTGTTCAAAATTCGACAAAGTGTTCAAAATTCGACAAAGTGTTCAAAATTCGACAAAGTGTTCAAAATCCGACCTCCGAGAGCTCTTTGGCATGCACACGAGTTCCAAATTGCCGCCCACCGTCTTTGGAACCGTTCCTCGGGCCTGTCTCAAAGTGGTCCCGAGCCGCCATTTTGTTCTAAAAAACGTGTTCCCGAAAATCTCCGGGTACCCCGCCAACCCCCCCGGCCGAAAATGACGAGTTGCACTTTGGGGGCGAATTTGAAATTTCAGTCCGACGATGAGGCACCGAAAGCCCGCAAACGGTACTCGGATCGTCCCCCTTGCCGACTTCCGTGATTTTTCAAAGTTAAAGTTTTCGGGCTGCGGACACTTTATTGCAACGGGGCAAGGCGCCGGGGCGAATTCCCACCCCTCCAGCGGGGCCCTGGAACTCCAACCCGGCGTGGATTTTCGGATTTTTCCCCTTCCCCACCGACTTTCCTCCGCTGACACTTAGAATTTTTTTTGACACTTAGAATTTTTTTTGACACTTAGAATTTTTTTGACACTTAGAATTTTTTTTGACACTTAGAATTTTTTTTGACACTTAGAATTTTTTTTGACACTTAGAATTTTTTTGACACTTAGAATTTTTTTGACACTTAGAATTTTTTTGACACTTAGAATTTTTTTTGACACTTAGAATTTTTTTGACACTTAGAATTTTTTTTGACACTTAGAATTTTTTTGACACTTAGAATTTTTTTTGACACTTAGAATTTTTTTTGACACTTAGAATTTTTTTTGACACTTAGAATTTTTTTGACACTTAGAATTTTTTTTGACACTTAGAATTTTTTTCTAAGTTTTTCCTTCTGGTTACTGACTTCCCTCGTCGGGCACGGGGATTTTCGACTTCCTCCTCCCGACCGAGGGGCCTCATTTTCGGGCATTTTCCTCAGATTTCCAAGCATTTTTAGACACTTTTCCCGACTTTTCCTGCTTACTGATTTCACACTTTTGGCCATTTTTATGCATTTTCCCGACTTTTCCTGCTTACTGATTTCACACTTTTGGCCATTTTTATGCATTTTCCCGACTTTTCCTGCTTACTGATTTCACACTTTTGGCCATTTTTAAGCATTTTCCTGGTTACTGATTTCACGCTTTTGGACATTTTCGGAGGTTCTGACGGCTTTTTCGCCTTACTGCTTCGGACA